>NW_028148454.1:52500-83320 GCF_947247035.1 Vipera ursinii | reverse complement strand
CAGCTGAGGAGGAGGAAGAGGAGGAGAAAGAGGCTTCACCAGGACTCTACTAAAGGTCATGGGGGGAGGGGAAACAGTGCCAGCCCATATTACATGCATAAAGAAGGATGACCCACTTTGATAAGTCCTAACGAATGAGAAAATATGTTGTGCACATGCACATATGCAAACGAACTGATCCTCCACCACTCCCAAACTGAAGTTTTAATATTTATAGGGAAATGAAGAGAGCAGGAAATGATTTTTAAAATCCAGCCAGGCTGATGTATATTATTGTGTTTTTTGTTAAAAAGACAAGCATGACATCTAAGTTAATATATAGAACTAAGTAACCCTTATATTTGACCTAATAATATTGTTCTCATGTTCTTAATGTTTTCTTTCAGTAAAAATGGGTTATACTCAGTCCACATCAGCAAATATATAAGAGAGTACATCTGAAAAATAACCATGGAGAATCCACGGGGGGGGGGGGAAATAGTAAGTTGGCTACTGACTATTATGCTCTCAGGAAAGTGAAAAGCAATTCAGATTTAAATCAATGTACTGGTGCACTTTTAATAACAATATGGGGGAGAGTTCAAACAACTCATTTCGGATTTGTTATTGTATGTCATGTGGTTAATCCCTGAAGAATTAGGTTCTTTAAGACAGGATTGGGCAATATGTAGCCCTCCAGATGTTGGACTGACCCTCTCATAATGCCATATTTGATGTAAGTCAGAGTTCAGTAACATCTGGAGAGCTGCATATTTCCAATCTGCATTTGTAACTAATTTAGATGCTTCTATAAATACCATTTTTAATTAGAAAGAGAGCCGATTACAGTGAGATAGTATGAAGCTATCTCATTTGAACAATTCATCCTATACAACAGAGGCACATCATCCTAAGGGATAGGAGAAAATGGTTGTTTGAATGTAAGTATAACTGGGTAGCTCCAACTGAGTCCAAAATGCTTACTAGTTCCTGGCACTGGAAAGGACAGCTAGAGGATGCCAACTATATCCTTGTTTTTAAGTTACTGATTGAACTGTTTTCTTGGATGCACTATGTGAAGTTTAATCTATGGCCTTATTGTTTTTCAAATGTCAATTTGTTGAATCATTCTGTCCAATTTAAAATCACGCATGCTGTTTCCAAATACGTTCAACTGCAAAAAACCAACTCTCTGAAGAATTTTTACTTAAAATCAGACAAGGCCAGTTTCCTTACCTAGATTTGTTACATTAGCTATGCATTCACAATTAGGAAAGGAATCCATCCTTCCTCGTTTGTTTTTGTACATTCCAAGTATGTTTTGAGAGATGTGCTTTCCCGATATGTTCACTAGTTATATTAAATATGAGTTACCCATTACGCGTTATCACAACAAAGGCCATGAAAGCTCATACATTCATTGGGTTGCTTTTATCATTATTGCTGTTATTTTTGTTTCTGTTGTTATTTTTAGTTTTTCAATAAGTGGAGGTATCTGGAAAGGTAAGACAAAACATATTTGTAAGCAGGATATGCAAAATCTAATTTAAAACATACAGTAATTAAAAACAACCACTATCTTAATGTAATATGGAAGAGTAAAATAATGAATTAATTATAAGAATGCCTTGGAGAAGAGGAATGTCAACCTAGCATGAAAGAGACAACAATGTGGGTATCAGGCATGCCACCCTAGAAAGAACAATCCACAACTGGTGTCAACAACAACAAAAAAATTTCTCCTTTATAGCCACTTTATGTATTTTATATAGGTAGGAACACTTGGAGAACAGTCTCTGAGAATGGTTGACTTATGAGAAACTCCACATAGCTCATCATGGTCTGTTGATAGGCAACATTTGGCTGAATTCCTAGGAACACACTAAACTATAAACCAATGGCATACAAATTCCAATAGATCAAGTCACACATTGCATTAGTCCCAAACCAAGAACTTCAGATCATGGCTTAGCACAATGTGTAAATCAAACCATTATCTGATAGTATGGTGGCTACTACTCACTCCATAATAATTGGGAAGGAAAGAAACCTGTCATTTTTCTGAACCTATCATATACTACAAGTGGAAGCACAAATACTCTACATTGCACGTAGCTTCCTTTGCTTTTATGCTGCACACTTTTACCAAAAACCACACATAAAGTAAGACATTGAAACATTGAGGGGGGAAAAGGATGTTTCCGGGTATGTTGTCCAACTTAGTAAAATGCATTGACCAATATATTCCTAAATTTTAAAGCATCTTTTATTTTCCTTGTCTATGTTCAGTGAAAGCATTTCTCTATCTTTCCTACAGCTAGCTTTGTAACGTGGCAGACAAACATGGCATTATGAATGTGTATTCTTTGTTATATTATTCAGAGTACATTTGGCCAAGTTAAAAGCTCACTCTAGGACTGAGGATCCTTCACCAGCTTTGGCAATGTGTCCAGGTTTACTTCTCCTATTAGAGAAATTATTATTATTATTATTATTATTATTATTATTATTATTATTATTATTATTTCATTTTGAATAAGGGGACTAGACAAGATGTTCATGGCTCACTGTGAGCCCATAGTAACAGCAGTAGCTATTGCAGGTACAGAAGTAAGTGGGAGACAACTAAGACAATCACAGAACTCAATAATAAATGTGTGAATGAGGGCAGAAGGAGGCTTGTTGGAAAGACGTTCAAATGGTTTGGTGGGAAGACATCATGGTGGGTTTCCAAATGGACTACATTGGCAATAATTTCATTTTTGTGTGGATGCGTAAAGCAAGCTCTTGGATGAAAACAATCAGTCACCTAATAGTAAATTCCCATAAAACGAGGGAATCCTGTGCAACTACCAGCATCCCGCTCGTTCATCATACACTGTTTGTTCAAACCCTCACATTATGATAGCCTCCTGTGCTCCTGTCCCAGCTCTGCGTGTATTAATGCCTCCCATAAAATAATACTTAAGCATAGCTTAGGTTATAAAAAGAAAGATGTTTAAAAATAATTTTAAAAGCCCCTGCCAAATAGTGAGGTGTTTATTAAGAACTCGTGTAATATTTACCATAACTGCTACCACCACCCAGCTGGCTGTCAGACCCTTGTGAAGGAAAAGGTACTCTACAGCGAAGCTAAGACTATGACTCTCTGGCCTGGTGTTAATATAAAATGTCAGCTGGAAGTAGCGCTAAAAAAATGGCTCCTTCTGTATTTTTACAGTTGAGCTATAAATTCCTTATAAACAGAGATCATAATGAGAACGCTGACACAACCTTCGTTATGGCTTCAGGAGCAGTTGCTACAGTATGTTACCTGTTTCTTGGAGAGGGAAAAAAATTCATATAGCCCCTTTGAATTATTACTGCACACACAGTACCATTTCATTTCCTTTTGTTTAAATAAAGGACAGTTTGAAGAAGCTTTTGCCAGTCACCCAGTAAACCAAAGAAAATTACCTCAGATAAGAATACCAAACCCATCCATTCTTCTGTAATGGAAAACTGCTAGGGAAAAGTCGGGCTATTTTTCTCAGGTTGAACTAAATAATGCATGCATACTTTTTTTTTGGCATGATGAAGCAATTTTAGCCTCTGAAACCCACAGCGATTCAGAAGGGAAAAGGTCTGGTTCCTGCAACTTAAATAATTCAAACATCCAGGTGGAAATGCTTTCAGCAGTTTCCTTTTTGGAGACAAAGGGAGAAGAGTTCAAGACTCTTAAGACACCAAGAAGTAGAAGAAGAAATGGGGGGAAGTGATAACAAAGCAAGCCGCAGATACTTTCCTGAGTAGATCTGAGGAGGGAGAGAGTCCCCTAAATAAAGCTGACCACACAGACAGTTAATAGAAAAAAACTGTGGCATAAAAAAAAGCTTTGAGAGAAAACTGGCCTGATATTATAACAAACATGTTTTCCTAAAAAAGACTGCAAAAATAGCACTCAACTCTTTTGCCGGAGTCACCGCTGGTTTGTATATGCTTAAGGGTTAGGCAGATGTTAAGGGTCACTGAAGAAGCTGTGTGAAAATGTGCCCTGCCAGTGGTCACCTTCTAAGCTTACAGAAATATGGATGTCGTCTCAGGAATAACCTGGGGCTGTAAAACCAAGGAGAAGGGAAAGAATGAATCTGGTTTGAAGGGCGGTTTGTTCTTGCTTCCCTTTCACCATACAGAACCTTGTATTGAGCCAAGGCAAAACTGTTCAACTGCTTGAGAGATGACGTAGGATTTAAAAGACAGATTAAAAATGGCCATCTGAATCAGCGTCTGATTTACCTGATGTCAGATTTCAATACCTGCCACAGGGGAAAAGGGTTTCTGGCTTGCAGATCGGTAATGACATGTTGTAAAAAAAAGTATGGGGCTGCAAATGAAGTCTCTGCAGTGGCCTTAGAGCAAAAGTTAAAACCAGAATTTGTGTTTGTGTGTGTGTGTGTGTGTGTGTGTGTGTGAGAGAGAGAGAGAGAGAGAGAGAGAGAGAGAGAGAGAGAGAGAGAGAGAGAGAGAGAGAGAGAGAGAGAGAGAGAGAGAGAATAAAACACTGGTGAATTCTGTGAAAATTTCAGACTTTTTAAGGAAGGAGAAGTGAGCAGCAAGGAGAAAAACAGAAGGATGATGAGTAGTTGTAAACCTGGATACCCTTATATATGTAGCCTCTCATCTCATAAATAATAATATTCCTCTCAGCTATATAGTATGTTCTCCAATAGCCAATTTACTGAATATGCATATTTAACTAAGGAGAGTTTTGAGAAGAGAGGGTTCCTGCTAGGCTTATTCACTAGACCACAGGTAGGCAACCTTGGCTCTTTTATGACTCGTGGACCTCAACTCCCAGAATTCCTCAGCCGGCATGGCTCAGCTTGGAAACCTCTCCTTTTCCCCTCAGCATGGCTGGCTCAGGAATTCTGGGAGTTGAAGTCCGTGAGTCATAAAAGAGCCAAGGCTGCCTACCCCTGCACTAGACAATAAGTGTATATGAAAGAATTTAGTCAAGTACTTGAGAGAAATTTGGGCTTGTGGAGAAGATCATAATAACCTTTTTTCAAGCATTTTTCCTTTGTTTGTCGCCATCTCTTCACAGGGAAGCAAAAGAGGAATTCCCACTGAGAAGCAGGCCTTGGAAACGATCTCCCTCAGTTCTGCTGGCTTCCCAGTTGTGTTCAAGCCCATAATGTTCTTGAAGCTCTAAATCAGACCTGGGCATTTTATAGCCTCTGGGCCATATCCAGCTCTTTAATTGTTCCTGTCTGGCCCACGTGAGGTCAGTCGGAAATTAGAAATCAAATGTAAATAAGGTGTAATATTTATTCTTGGCAGCAGCAGCTAATCAAAACCATACAACTTGGTGCTTTTTATAAAGCAATAAAATTAATATTTAAGAAAAATTGTTCAGCATTTTGGTTTGGCCCTCCACAAAAGTCCCAGTTTCTCATGTAGCCCCTTGAAAAAATTCATTGCCCACCCCTACTCTAAGGTAACTACTTGTAGGTTGAAGTCAATCTACTCCAATCTCTTGTTCTTCAGGTAAGTTGGGATTGTAGCTAACAGAATTCTCAAACTGCATCTCTGGGAGTTCCATTCCAAACTCACCAGAAGGGCACCAAACTGGGAATGCTGGTATAAGCATAACTCTATTTATCAAGTCAAGCTTTGGAAAACCTTGTGAGATGTTATGTGGCTTGTTGGAAGTCACTGCAGTACCTTGGACTGAGGCCGGTGGTCTCGCTTATATAATTCAATTGCAATATTTTCTGTTATGTGAGGAATATAGCCACAGGTTGTTTTTTTATGAATGAGGTGTGCCAATCCCATGCATTTTGCTCCTCAGAACTCATATACATAAAAGGATTTCACTTCTGCTGATGTCTGCTTGTCAACACAACTTATGTGGATGTCTTGGATGGCTGTTGCATTAATGCAGTAGGGCCAGCTGACCTCCCAATTTCCAATGACTGGCTAACTAAAGTGGCTCCTTCCTGACTGTGTTCTGATTAGAAAAAGAGGTGTCTCTCATCAGCATCAACCTCTATTATCAGATCTTGATATTTTCCAGGTATAAAAGCTGGTTTATATTTCTTCCTTATAAAATTAGCCCCTTAAATTTTGCAGACAAGGAAAGCACTTTTAAAACCAAACTAGATTTCTCCTTCTTCTGTTACAAAGAGCAAAGTGAGAGTCATAGATCTCAGTCTGAGATCCATGAGGTCCATCTCAAGTTGCAGAAGAAGCAATGAATGAATGAAAGCTGGACTCTATGCAGAATTAAGCATATGTACAGACTCCTATTTATTTGAAAGCATGTCAAGTGTTTTTATGTAACATTTGTGGTACCAAATATCCACGTTTCCAAGAAGGACTGTAATATGGAAATATAAGGTATAATTTCATATTTTAAATATAGTGTATACATTGGTTCCAGAAGACATCTCCAAGTCTAAATTTCACCTCTAAAGGAGGAATACAAATTCCAGTTTACTGAAAAGGTTAAGATTAGGCAGATGTTCTCTTTCAGTGGAGGTGGGCTTTCTATTATTATGAAGAATTCCCAGCCCCAACATGAGATATTCTATTAGTGAACTAGTGGAAGCCTGAAGATGAGTTATTTCCCTGACCACTGAAAGCGGTAAGAGGGTGGTATGTTTCCATTATGTAAGCATTTCTGAAAAAACAACACATACTTTCAGGAAAACATCTGGAAGAGATCTGCTGTTTTGTGTCCTCTTGCCCCACTTTGGATTGCATTGACAAATCTCTAACATCCAATGGTAATGATTTTTGTGTCATTGCCCCATCTAGTATGGCTTTTTGCCACAGAAGTCACTGCAAGCTTCGTTCCTGGGTATTGAAAGATTATCTACCAATGGACTGGTCCTTTTCAAACTCAATCCTTCTAATTAAGAGAATTGTAGATTAGAGTTCCTTTATTATCAGACTGAAGAAGAATTAGACATTGGGCATGCTGGACGATATTTGATAGGATACTCGGAAAGAGAGTTAGAATTCTTATGGGAGAAAAGAAAGGCATTTTCTTGTTTGTTTCATGCTGGTTATAGTATTCTTAGACAAACTATTGATGCCTTACAACCAAGCTGCTCTGCTCGCTCTTTTATAAACAAAACTATTTCTTTTGGAAGATCCACTTGAGCTGTTGAAACTTTCCAACAATTAAGTAATCAAGTAATCAAACTGGTGGAATAGGGACAACTGGCAAATATCTCAGACCTTTGCTGTTTAAAGGTATCTTTTCTAACTCCTAAAGCCAAGTCCCTTTTTTCTGTTGTTTTGCAGAGATGTGTTTCTATTCCTGACCTCACCAGTTCTGATCTTACTCTTATAATTTTAAAATCCTAACAAGGAACAGATATTTCCTGTGATTTTTTTTTAAAGAGCAAAAGAGAAGAGAGAGAGAATGTTGATGGAATATTATTAAATTTTATAAGAGTTTTAATAATGTTGCAGTTTTATTATTCTTTGTATCATTAACCATTTTGAAGATGGCTGCAAAACAAAATAAACAGAAAATATTTGAAATAATATTCACTCGGGACACAATGAAAATCTATACTTGCTTCTGAGGTACATAATGTCATCTGGCCACTTTTAGGACAGTGAGCAAGAATTTCCTTCCTTCCTTCCTTCCTTCCTTCCTTCCTTCCTTCCTTCCTTCCTTCCTTCCTTCTTTTTTCTTGTGAATAATTGACCTCCTTCAAATGTACTTGAGGACTGTGTGTCCCTGTTTACATCTGTGGCCTAGCAAAACTGTGTGACCACTAGATCAGAGGATTCTCAACATCAACAAGACAAATATTGTGACTTGAACATAATTTTGTGTCTTGAGTTACTAGTGTTTCTTTCTTATTTAAAAACACATTTAACCCCTTTGAAGAGAAGATATTCTGGAAATAAAAGTAGCATTTTTGATGGGAATGCAGGGCCTAGGTCAGGGGTCTTCAAACTTGGCCCTTTTATGACTTGTGGACTTCAACTCCCAGAATTTCTCAGCCAGCATGACTGTCAAGGTTGGGCCATTGAAAGCTCTCTGAGGTGTTCAAATATTATATTTGCCTTTTGCTACCCAGTTAGCAAAGGTTAGCTTTACCTGATTCTAGCCTGTACAAATCTGGAAGACCTCTAGAGAGCAGCAGTGAGGAAGAAGGAAATCAGCCCCTCTCATCTCATGCAGTTGGCCCTAATGAGCAACAGGGTATGTAACAGGGTAAGATATCACTCTTCCCATCTTACATAAGCGCAGTGATCATTTCCTAGCAGCAGCATCTGCAACTATTCTTTGTATCTTTTGAAATGAAAAGATTACATGCAAAAAGTTTATTTAACCACATCTAGTTTAACCTTCACACACACGGATTATCAGCTAAGAACTGACTGCAGTTAAGGTGATTTTATTCAAAACTCCACAGCTGCAGACGTGGTAGAATTCTTTCCCCCCATCCAAAAAAAACCTAGTATATGAAGTATATTAATAGGGAGCTTTGATTAGAAAAAAAAGCTCCATAATCCTACTAGCTATATTTCTAACAATATTATATTAAGTCAATTAATTCATATTTAAAATAATGAAATCACTAGCATAAGACACTAAACTTGTTTAA
The DNA here is from genome assembly GCF_947247035.1 of Vipera ursinii. Lineage (NCBI taxonomy): Eukaryota > Metazoa > Chordata > Lepidosauria > Squamata > Viperidae > Vipera > Vipera ursinii. The sequence continues at coordinate 74,729 of NW_028148454.1, read as the reverse complement.
TATATTAAATCAGGCAGATTGCTTCTCTTCTTCTAATTATGAATGTAGCAGTTACAAAAGAAACTGTCATTTTGATGGAGTAAAAGACAATCTGTCTGCCAAAAATGTCCAACTATAATTCTAAAAAAAAAAGCATCTGCATGAGGAACATGCTACTTTCTTTGATGTACTGTCTTGTTGGAAACTAATTTGCTTTCATCCTCAGCGACAACACATAGCATAAGTTTGTGTGACTAATTTTCTTGGAAATATGAGTAATTAGAATAAGGGACAATATCTATGGCAAGGGATGGACAATGTTTTAAATTCAGAAGAAATGTTGCCTTGCAAATTATATTTTCTCTCCCCCCACCCTGGAACAGCAAACTTCAAAAGTGCACGTACTGTCAGAGTCTCTCAGCGGTGAACTATTATAGTAAAGCACAGAAAGGTTTACAAGGTGAAGGGAGCACTTGCCAGGTATTTGGAATATCAAAGCATTAAGCACATGTTTTAAAATCAACAAACAGGACCCCCACACACCTGTGCCATTGTGCTACAGTGTGATATGCAGTTGTGGAGCATATCAGTTTTCGCTACCCTTCTCCAGCTAGCCTACTCCAAGACCTACAGCCACTTTGGAGATTTCTGGAGCAACCCCACTCAATCTACAAGGACTATTGTGGCTATATGACATGATTGTCAGTTTGATTCTGGTTACCCTGGATAAGACTGCAGGCCCAGCTTCACTCCACCCGCCAAGTACCGCAACATTTGGAAGCTGTGTTCTGCTGCTTAAGGTGTTTGCAAGCCTTCTGACAGAAAACAGAATCACTGCACATTCATGCATGTGATAACCCCCTTGAAGAATTACATAATGGGGAGCAAAATGAGGTTGCCGCCAAGGTAAAAGAATATGTGATGCTGTCCAGCTGCAATCAACTAGACATCAATCAGCAGGTTTGAAAATAATTTCACAATAAACTTCAATATTCCCAAAGTATTAAGTTTCTGCAGCAACTGGGCTTTCTAATTGCCAAGTAGTACAGGTCATTGGTTGTTACACTGATGTAGTGGTATTTGCTGAAATCAAAGCCTGGAGAGGCAGTATCTCTGCCAGGCTTTAAAAATAACTACTAAATCACACTTATGTTATAATTAAAGAAAATGCCCCCAATAAGGAAGAAAAAGTGTGAGCATAAATCTTTGCCATATATCTTTTTGCTGTTCATTAATCTATGAAAATAAGGGTGGCAGGTTTATTTAAATACCACGGAAACCATGGAAATTAGTTACTCTTCTTCTTTTTTCTTTCTTTTTTAAAAAAGCTACGTATCAGGAAACTGTTTCATTTTACGGCCTTTTCGCTGGCATTGTTATGGTTGTTTTTTAAAAAAAAGCACGAAGGCTTTTAATTATGATCCAGGGATGACCGTTGCTCATTTGGTCCACTAATGAGAAAGGTTTGAATGCAGCAGTTTCGATTGTGAGATAAGCATGATCTGAGTATAGTTTGTTTTTATGAAAGAAAGTGAGGGAGGGAGAGAGAGAGAGAGAGTAAAGCTGTAGAATAGCTGAAGTTTTAATAGAATGGGGAAAAGACAGCCCTTGACTGTGACCCCATTCCCCCCCTCCAGAATAAATAATTAAAAAAAAACAAACCACAGAAAGACAGACAAGGAGATTTATCTGTCAGAGGTACCTCCAATACAGTCAGTCACACTACGGAAGTATCAATCGTGCATCCTTAAAATGCCATCCCCCATATCAGTACAAAAATAAAATTAATCTAAACAGGATTTCGGTTTGAAATCATTCAAACACAGAAGCAAGAAGCCACACCAAGTAGGAATCTCCTAAATATTCGGTTCCGGCCTAGTCCTGTTTTACTACTACTGTCACCTTTCCTCACCAACCAAGGCAACGGGCAAAGCAGAGTCCATTTGCAACTGGCAATTTCTACAGAGGTGTAACTATCCTGAAAGAAACGGGGATCTTTTCTGCTGGATCTAGTGAGACAAGTGTTATATGAAAAGACATTTTTTGGCCCCAGAAACTGAGTGAGACAGCTGAAGTTGTAAACAGCTGGCATCCAATAGATAATTTAAAGGAAAGTGACCCTTCTGCATGGTTTTTAACTAAAGAACTGTCAGGCCCCATTACTTCCAACAGTGATGGCCATTCTGGAAAACTCTTTATATAGGAGCATTGCGCTACGATTCCATCTCCCTTGCTGCTCAGTCTGGGTTTTTGGAAACCAGTGTGGTTTATGTAGGTTTCTCAAAGAGGCTAAACTTTAAAAATAGAATATAGCACCTTCTACAGATTTGGGAGCTGTAGCTAAAACAGAAACATGCCATAATCAGAGAATGAGATTCAAAGACAGAAATAAATTATCAATGCTTACGAGCACTTCATCAATGAACCTTCACTTGGTAATGCACAATTCCAAAAAGATTTGGAAGATGGGGGCATAATTGATGTTATTCCAAATATAGGTGGTAAACTTCTGTGTTATGAATGGAAACTAACATAAAGATAAAAGTGAACTGGGTCGAATGCATTTGGTTGTTGAGAGCTGAATAGAGCAATGCTATTTATTGTTCAGGTTCCAAATCCAGCATTGTAAATAACAACACACACACCCCCGCAAAAAAAAACCAAACCCGAATATTGCCTGCATGTCATATTACCATTATAATATTGACATCATGATCTCTGTTTCATTACTTGGCAGCTTCCAATGCTATGGAGTTAAATGCTGTTGTTGCCTTAAAATGACACAGATGCCTTGCATTGGCTGAAGGAGATAAATTAAAATTTATTTTAACAGCTTTGGAGTGCTATCCAAGCACACTTAAGCCACATGCTGATAGGACTACCGTTAAGTGATTACCGTCATTAGCTTCATGTCAGATATTCCACTAAGATGGGCTTTTCATTGTACCTCAAATAGGACAATTTGAAGGCCTTTGAGAAGTACTTTGGAGGTTCTGTATCTTCTCTCTGGGCCAGGCAGAGAAAGTGAAGCAATCTATTGACTATATTAGGTTGATTCTCTAAAGAGATCATTTGCTTGAAAGGGAATTCTGAATCAGATTAACAAGAAAGCTTCAAACATGCTCAAATAGAAGGGCCCTGTTGTGTGATTCGGCATTTGATTAATTACCAATTATAGGACTACTATCTCCAGAACAAGAAAGACCCCAATGCACGGGATTTCATGTAAAATTCCTTTTGGATAGTTGACATTTCATTATCTTAAATGAGCTCATTCACATTCTGTTGTTGGACATTCATGCAAGGGGCTAGCAGAAATACAGAGTTTAATTTTATGTATTGATTAACAAGATGCGTATTATGTTGTAAAAATCTAAAGCTGCTTCTAATAGATGATCAAAATGTTACATAATATTTATGACTTTTATTATTACTTCAATCATTACAAACAAAGCAAAGCCCTTAATAAAAAAAATAGAGCAGTGATTGCAGCATGAAATAAAAAAAAAGAAAAATCATTTTCAGGACAATCTTCAATATCAGCTCATTATAAGTTGTCTAATCTGGAGTAACTGTAATATTGAGAAATGTTTGTTTATTTATTTATTTATTCAATCAATCAATCAATCAATCAATTTTGAAACAGCCTGACTCCTTAATGACTCTGGGTGGCTTACAATTAAAACGCCAAAACAACAGATGTAGGCTGTTATTCTACATCATCCCTTTTACTTACTGAGAAGGGCCACTGAGAGCTTAGAAAAATCAGCTGAGTTGCAAAAAATATGCTCAAGACCAGCAATGTATGTATTTCTTTTCCCATCAAAATACCAAGAGTCGTTATTCACCTTTCCATAGATGATACTCTGTGTTCCAGTGTGACAGTGTTACTGGCAATAGGCAAACTACTTTGTATCTGTTTGCACTAGACAAGTCAGGGTAATTCTCAGTCGCATGTCTGTCTTCTGGTTGGATAACATTTTCCTGGCCTTTTTCTTGGCCCATAAAAGTAACACTTTAATAGGTGAAACAGTCCCACTGAATCAACAAGAGGATTGGTGTGGGAAACCCATTATTCAGCATGACTGAGAGTAGCTGACTCTTGCCTTGGGATGGGATATCATTTAAAGTAATAAAGATTTCTTCTAATAGTGACATCCCTATAAATCAAAGTCAACTAATTTGGCAACAAAACTGGGACCTACAAGTATTAGAAAGTTCCTTAGCTAGACACAATATCACAAATGCTCATTAGCACTGCTCTCAAATGGTTGAAATACTAATATAATTTTTTTTTAAAAAAATGTTTTAAATCCTAAACAAATGATCAATACACATTACTAAATGTAATTGTTCTTCTGGCATTTGTCCATTCATTTGATCCACTTTGTCAGCTCTCAAAAATGCCTCTGTGAAATTCATTATCCACAATCTGCAGGTGAGAAACACCATCACAGCCTACTTCATTATGCATAATGCACTGAATTATCTCAAGACGGTTCCCATCTCGAGATGGAGACATCTAAAGTTTGCCACACTTTTTTTTTCTAATGAACATAGCAAGAAATAATTCTGAAATATAGAACTGGACTGCATGCAAAGAGGACACTCGAATTTCTCTTCCTAAAAGTTTATGCAGATTTTCCTGCAGCCACCAGACACATAATGGTTATGTGCAGATGCTTTGAGGCAGCAAATGTTTTTCAGCAGTAGGGAGATGACTAAAGTCACAAGCATAGTTAAATTTAGTAAGGTGAATTTGTTGATGAGATAAGCCAGGGGTTCACTTTTCAAAAGCAAATATGTACATAGGCAGAGAATACTGATGTAATAGAAATTCTGTGAGATAATTGTCAATTGCTGATTACTTGTAGCTATTTTCTTTTATTTTCATTATCTCTTACACAGGTCCATAATTAGTTTGTTTTCTGACCTATGCAAACTCTAGCTTCATCTGCTAGTTAGTACAGGGGAAACATCTTATTGAAGTTTTTTCTGCTCAGTCTCCCGTGACTGAATGTTTCTCCATACATTTCCCCTGTACAGAAAATCAGTATTTTTAGGCTATTTTTCTAAAGTGATGCTTGAACTTTGTTGTTAATAAGTTAGCATTCAGCATACAGACCAAGATGGACTTCAAGAAACAAGTTGCTGAAAGCAAGGCCTAAATATTTTATCCTAAATAAAACTAATGAGACCTTTTCTTCCATTTACCACTATTTGCTAAAAAGTGTATCTGGCTTTCGTTGCATAAGTAGATAGCAGAATCTGTCACTGTTGTAATAAACCTCCATTTTCCGCTCAGTGACGAATTTCCAAGTCCTTAGATAGATAGACTTCATTCTTCTGGTTGTTTTAAAGAAGACAAGGACCATAGAAGGAACAATTTCCCCATATCTCTTTGGAAGAAAAATGAACTATTAAAGAGAAATCGGCTCATTCATCATTTCATTATTAAAGAGAATGTCATTCACGTTAAAAAGAAATCAGCTCGTTCATCATTATTGCTGGTTAAGAATCAAGGTACCCATACAAAATTATGTAATCAATTGATTTTTTAGGACAGGGGTCCCCAATCCCCAGTCCATGGACCGGTACCGGGCTGTGGCATGCCAGCAACCAGTCCACTCATACAAGCAAAGCCCCATCCACGAGATGCAGGTAGCACACAAAACCACGCACTTTCTGATCTGTGAAAAAACCTCTCTCCATGGAACCGGTCCCTGGTGCCCAAAAGTTTGGGGATCTCTGCTTTAGGAGGTAAAGCATAGGGAAACTTCCAGTGAAAAACTACTTTATCTTAGGAGGAAGATGTATGCTTGAATACATGCATGAGTGTGTGTGTGTGTGTGTGTGTGTGTGTGCGCTTACACATGCACAATTACTGAAACACAGAGAGATCGGCATGCTTTCTTTGATGTGCCTCAAAATAACAGGAAAATGTGAATCAAAAGTAACTTATTCAGTGTCAGTCTTACATATTTATAGTTTAAAAATTAGTCAAAGTTTATGTCCTGAGGTTGCACCTCCAGGATGCCAGATGTGTGCCTTCTGCATGTGACCTAAGTCAGGCCTGAAGCAAAAACTAGATAATTCCTCGCTCATGCTCTACACCGTCGATTGTGGCGGCTTTCTGAGGTGAGAGAAACTGACAGCACTAACTCTCCAGGGCAGAACTTTCCAGTCAAGTGGATCAACCGACTGAAAGTCTCTTATGAATAGTCATTAGGCCTTCATTACAAACCCCTCACAACCCAGTTCTCTTTTTGCAACCAAATGCCTTTTGTCATCTTCACAAGGTGCATCATTTAATTACCAATTGATTTCTTTATATATGACAACATGTCAGATAGCAAAATCAGTGTATCTCCCTTAGGGAAGGAAGTCTGTTAACTATCAGCGTGCCAGATTACCGAATTTAGCTGTGAGGTGGTTATTTTCCTTTTTCTGCTATTTTTTTTTCTTTTCTAAAAAGAGAGTGAGAGAAAGGGAGGAGGGAGGGAGGGAGGGAGAGCTTTCGATAGCTTCCATGTTTTCTGGTTTCAAATTTTTTTTAAAAAAATTGCAAAGAAGGGAAGTGAAACGTTGGAAAGATGAGGCAAGCTGTGGCATAAAAAGATTCAGCCGCTTTTAGCTGATTAAAATCTTCTGAAGCAGAGGGGGGAAAGCAACAATTCCTATTTTAGCTCTACTGCCACACAATTGTCCATGCATATACAATCACACCTCCACACGTTTCATATGTGTGCATGCACACACACACACACACACACACACACACACCCCTTCCCTTATTGGCATCCATGCAGCTATTTACACACAGAGTGTTTTTGAACACCTCCAACAATTTCTCTTCTCATTGAGAATTCGTCCAGCTTCTGACTTGGTTTGCTCAGTGAATTCCCCTTCACAACCGTCGCCTGATTATCAAGGCCGTGCTGTATTAATCAGCTGAATAATAAGGGAATTTCAGAAATGTACAGGACTGTGATACCGTAACAATCCAACTTCAAACTGAGTAAACCAGAGCTGCGTTGAAGGTAGGCGTCGGGGAAGAATGAAACCAGTGTTGCACTAATGCCTTCTATTGTATCCCAGTGTAAAAGCCTCCTTCTTTCATGCACAGAAGCCACATTACAAGAGTCCAAAATGTTCTCAGAGCATCACTGTGACTGGTTGTGATACAACCTGGCACGGACAAGCAGTGAAAGCTGACATTATACTCTAGGATGTGCTGCAGGTGTGCGGGCGCGCAAACGTGCTCTAATTACATATTTTCCTGCAAAGCAACAATTAAGGTCGCCAAAATAATTGCCAGTTTCTTAATCCCTCTCTAACAAGACTGACATAAGGAATGGTTTATTTTTCTCTAGTTATTTGGAAAGCATTCCTCAAGATTTTGGTTATTCTATCACGCTTCATCAAAACCTAATTTTTAGCTTCCAGTGTGTGATTATACCCGTCGCCATTGTTTTTCCTCCCTCTTAAAGCCTCGATGAATTCAATTGCAACGACAATTGTAAAAAAATTTTTTTAAAAAATGGTGGAATGTGTCTTATGGGTACACTGTTCTGACATTTCCTCTGGTAAAATCAGGGCATATTTTCTTTGCTGTTCTATATTTAACAGTTTGATCTAAGTTACCTTGTAACTTAGAAAGACTCTGTGGGCCAGGCACTTAACACTTGGAGTATGAAAGAATTTCCAGGGCTGTTCTCTACAACAAACATATTTAGTTAAGTTCACCAATCATATTCTGTACAAGAAATAAATTCAGATTCCTATGGGACATACACTGATTAATCCTTTTCCTGTCTTTCTCAGGAAAAAAAACCCAAGTATTTGAAAAGGTAAAACAGGAATATCCAGATATATTTGATTTATATCTGATCTTTTCTCTAGGAATATAAAGCAACAACAACCCTGTGAAGCAGGCTGAGCCAAAAGAATGTGGGGGGGGGAGGGAGATGGAGAGAATGAGAGAGAACAAAAGAGAGAGAATGAGAGAAAACAAGAGAGAGAGAGAAGAAGAATTGGAGAAAAAAAGAGAGAATGAGAGAAAAAGAGAGAGAGAAAGGCAGAGGGAACAGGGAGAGGGAGAAAGAAAAAGAGAGAAAGAGAGAGATAGATTGATTCATATTTACTCATAGAGTTTCATGGCTGGAAGTGGCCCTGAAATCAGTCTTTCCAGTCCTGGCGTTAGTCCAATACCTTAACCACTACACCATACTGGTTCTCTAGCTATAAATTAATTGGTATCCGTAGATTTACTACCTCCAAGAGTGCATATGGAATACAGAAAGAAGCTGATACAAACACAGGCCATTGGCTTACACCATCTTCATTGAGCAGCAGAAGTTGTCTCCAAAGCCCATTGGAAGCTAGAAGAGGTACTATAATATAGTAGCTTTTGGGGGCAACATCTTCACTGCCATATGATTACATGACCCATGAAATGTTTCCCTAAAACTGTTACATGTGAAATGTGGATCTATATGAAGTGTGTACCTTATAAGAAATCTCTCTGACCATTGAGACCAACTGCAGCCTATCCACTACACAAGGGTTTGAGTGAACTGTGAGATATATTTGTAGAGTATAACTGTAACATGACAAAAGGAGGTAAAATAACTAGAAGTTATGTGCTCTAGCTTCTGCGACCAATTGCAGAGGTGCTTAGGATCTCAGCCCATGTTTATATAATCAACATGTCTCCAGGTAAAACTACCAAACTTTTTTTAGGACTTATTTTTGTTAGAAATTGTAGAGAATATTTGTAGCTCAGGTTGTAAATTTAGGCAGAGGTTTGTCTTTTTTAGGGGGAGGACAAACCTCTGCCTAAAACTTATTTTTGTGTCTATTTGATTTATTATTATTTTTTTTAAAAAAGATCTTAAATTGAATTTGCACATGATGACTGGAAACAAAGATTCCTTAAAGAGTGAAGAACAAATTTAATCTCTTCCGTATTCCTGATCAGAGTGACTCTCATTAGACTTTCTTCAAATAAAACATTATACGAGGAAGAATGGAATGTATTCTAAATCAAGGCCCTTTGGAGAGACGGGCGGAAGCAAGTGTAGCCCTGAAATGGAGCCATAATTTGTCATGTAAAGTCCCTCTAGGGATAGATTGAATTGGCTTTTGGATGAAGGCGAAGGAAGAAAGGGCATGGCATAAGGGTATAAGTGGGTGGGAGAAAGAATGCCACAGTTTTCCCCTTGTGCTTTCATTTTGGATGAGAAGAAAATGTTGACAAGCCATTAGGAAGACTACCTAGTCACCAGTTAAGAGGAAGGGTTGTTTTGTTTTGAAATATCTAAAACTGATTGTTAGAACCCCCTAAGTTTTAGATTCTAAGAAACTAAATTTAACCTTGAGGCTGAGCTGGCATTCACTTCTGATAACACAGATCACTCTTCCAGTGCTTTACTTTCCACAGAAAGCTGACTTCACTCTCCTGCTCAGGGCTGTACAACCAAGAACAACGGCAAGACTCAGCTCCCCCCCCCAGACACACACACACACACACACACACAAAATACCATACCCAAGAACAGCATCCACAAAGGAGACAAGGGCTACTTTACTAGCCCAGACTAAAGCAAAAGTACTTTGATCATGTTGGTTTGCAAAATTACGTCACCGAACACACACACACACACACACACACACACACACACACACACACAGCATTTGAGAATTCGGAAGGATGTTCTTCAGCTGCTGGTTGGTAATCAGAAAATTTTGACCTGAACGTAATAAAACCAAAGGATTAGAATCCAACTTTCAGTCTCAATGTTACAGGTTGAACAAAAAGTTGTGAGCAGTGGTGGGATTCAAACAGGTGAACAACCGGTTCTCTGTGTGGATGCTGCTTCCGGAAATCCATTCAAGGCCTGGGCAACAAAAAATTAACTACCGGCTCTGCTGAAGTGGTGCGAACTGGCTGAATCCCACCACTGGTTGTGAGTAGCAACCTCTACCTAGCAGTGCAGATAAAAGTCCACTATTGCAGTAAATGCACCACCAGGTGCCACCAATGAGTTCCAGCACATTCTGAAAGTGCTTCCCTGATATTTTTTATTTATTTGTTTATTTATTTATTTATTACATATCCCTTTCCTCACTCAAATGCCATCTCCTGCCTTCCCTCCATAGCAATGGAGAGGTATATCTAAATCTTTTTTTTTTCCTTTACCACAACAAGATTTAGTTGCCTTTCCTATGTAGATTTTCTACAAATAAGAGACTGGTATTTTCTTCTCTGTATCTTATGGTAACTTTTTTTTAAAATTTTAGATCACAACAAGCTACTTGCTGTTTTACAAGAAAATAAGATGGCTTTTTCAGGTAGTATTTCAAAGAACAAGAAAACAAAATTAAAAAAAAAATAGAAAACAAGGATCAGGTTTAATCCGCCCACTTACCAGCTACCCACAAAATTATACTCTTGAATGTTTTCAGAAGAGTACTTTTAAAAACTTGTTTTTAATTTCCAGAATGGCTCAGCCTACCTTATGCAAACCTCAAATGTACAGGAATATTGCAATTTCATATACATTAATGGAGTTTGGGCTTCTTCAAAACATTCAGACTTTGTCTAGGTACCATCCTTAAGAAAATTATTCCTACATACATATGAAATGTGTGTGTGTGTGTGTGTGTGTGTGTGTGTGTGTGTAGATTTTCACGGGTATAGGTATGTAGGTCTTGGTGTATTTGGGTCTTTTCCCGTGTAAGATTGAGAGTGTCTTGGCGACGTTTCGACGAGGTCCCACTCATCATCTTCAGGCTGGTGTCTTCGGCTTTGTGCTTGTGCACGATCTTACACGGGAAAAGACCCGAATACACCAAGACCTATATATATATATATATGGATGTTTGGTCATTCGGGTTTTTTCCCGCGTAGAACTAAAGGTGTAGGAGCAACGTTTCGACGAAATCCCATCCGTCATCATCAGGCTAGTGGCTTCAGAAGGAAGCTGAAGCTACTAGCCTGATGATGACGGATGGGATTTCGTCAAACATTGCTCCTACACCTTTAGTTCTACGCGGGAAAAAACCCGAATGACCAAACATCCACATACAAACACCGCGAAAACCTCAGAAAACATATATATATATATATAAATATATATACATATATATATATATATATATATATATATATATATATATGTATGTATATGTGTGTGTATATATATATATATATATATATATATACACATATACATATACATATACAAATACATATACATATACATATACATATACATATACATATACATATACATATACATATACATATACATATATATATATATATATATATATATATATATATATATATATATATATATATATATATATATATATATATGGTAAAGTTTCCCCCGCACATGCATGCTAGTCGTAACTCCTGAGAAAGGATTCTGGAGCATAACTTTGCAGATGATCAAAGCCAAGTCTGAACATGATTATTTTTATCAGTTCACCTTCTAAACAGTATTTCAGTGGGTTTCCTTTCACACAGTGATATTTGTAATAAATGTTCAGCCTTTGTTTTAAAGTCAGTCCGCAGAAAGATGACATCAGCTTAGCAAACAATAAAGTGCCTGTAATATTGTCTCCAGAGAGCTGTTACATTTACTTTGTAGCAGTAAAATTCAATTTTCAAAAAAACACTACATGAATTATGTTAGGTTATTAACCCTATCGCCACCATAAAACATCATCATTGTATGTCAAATGTAGGTCACTATCAGAAGCCCTAAGGTGTTTTTTTTGGTGGGGGGGTGGGGTGGGGGGGAAGTAAGTAATCCATTTAAGCTGCTTTCCTTGCCTACAGCCAGAGTAGTATCTGTTCACTCTGAGGAAACTAAAGGAATATTCCAGGTTTCATCACAAAGACTTGCAATAAATAAATGCTGGTATTTGGATTTTCAGGGATTCTTAATGCTACACTGTCAGTTTCACTGAGGAAGCATAAACAGTTTGTGCTTTTGGCTCTTGGGAATTTCTAAAGTTCTTAGTGCAAGTATTATCAAAACTTTAAGATTGCTGCTTTCTAACCTATTGTCCTGGCAACCGTGCCTAGATTTCTTAATTATTCTAGAGTGAGATCTGCAGAGTGGAAATAAAACCTAAAGTCCAGAGTATGCAGACCACATGATTCTGCAGAAAAGAGGATTTGCATTCCTGATCAAGCTATGAAAATATTCTCTGTAATTATTTATAATGATTTTTTTAATGTGTCTGCAATGGATTGAAAACAAGGGGTTAACTAGTTAAACTTCTACAACTTCCACCAACCCCCCACCCCACCCACCCCACCCCACCCCCACCACACACACACACACAACACCCAGTAACTTCTCCACTGCTGACAATCACTAAAAGAAGTGCTGGTTATCCATTTTTAAAGGGATGGGATTGGGTTTTTTAGAAGAAAAGGAAAGAGGATCAAACACCTCTAGGCAACAAAAGGTTGTGTCAGAGGGCCCTCAATCACAAACCTCCTTCAACAAGAGATCTTCCAACCTTCCAGAGCAGTTACCCAGGCAGCGCCGCTAAAAAGTGCCTTGACATGAAAAGGACAAAAAAAAAAAAAACTGGAGAAACAGAGGTAGCAATTGTTATGCTCTCTCTCTCTCTCTCTCTCTCCTCTTCAGACTCCCCCCTCCATGAAACTTTTTTTGCATAAGCTATTGGGAGGGGGAGTAATAGTGTTGCTTTATTGAAAAGAAACTTCTTATATGGCCTAATGCCTCAGTTGAGAGATGCAAGTCCAGAGCAAGAAAGACCTGATGCATTAATCGTGAGAAGTTAATCACTGCCTCTCCTATGTTCACACAAACACACCCAAGCAAGCATATCATGTTTTAAAGAATGGAAATAAGGAGAAATGTGCCTTGATGTTTAAAGAAATCCTCAAGAAACGTTGGATACCCATTAAAAAAAAAGCAGAGTTGTCCATGCACAAAGAATGTAAATTATTTGCATTTACAGTGTCAGGTCTTAGAGGTATCTTTTCAGAGTGGAAGAATTTTCCACTTCAGTGTAAGTTATTAACAAGTTGGCATTTTCATTTGTTTTATCTCCTGATGTGCAATCTAAATAAATAAATGGCACAGCTTACAGGATTCACCACCCACTTTCCTTGCACTTGGAGGAACATATTTTATAAACAAGCTACTTTGCTTAAATAGAGGTGGCGCATCTGATCCCTGCATTGCTGGATCACTTATCTTTCTCTTTCCCCCCCCCCCGCCTCCTCCCTTTCCTAAAACAAATTTACTCCGAGCACTTCATCAGGTTTTGCAATGTAATATCACTAAGCAAACAGCACAGTGGTTTATTCATAAAATATTCATCCTTCAAAATGTTCCATCCCTTCCTGGGTTTACCTATGTTTACAAATATGTGTTGCCTTGTTAATATGCCTGGACGGGGGGGGGGGAATCACGAGAAATTACCCCCTTCTTGAGGCAGGAGCTGCCTCAAGGAGGCAAGTGTATTATTTCAGCTGGGAGAACAGCAAAGCTCTGAGATGATATTGATTGGTTAAGACCAGATGGATAGCCACACAGAGGTGAGACAAAAATAGAAGTGTATTGCAAGCATCCCAAGTATTGAAGCTGAGGAGGTAGAGAGCTCCTATCCCACCTTATCTGTCTCCTGACAGGTTCTAGAATTTAAGAATGCTAATGGACACACTCGCTCCAGTTTGCCTTTCGTGTAGTGACACTCAGGCATGAAGTTATGTTTCAAAAATAAATCCCAATCCCCACCACCACCGCCCTCCTGATCCACACATGCTCCTCATCAAAAATGACAGCTGGTGTCTCATGGGGGGGGAGCGCACCCTCTTATTGGCCCTCAAATTAATTTGCCAAGGAAATGTAACTTTGCCCCTCCCTTCCTTCAAAACGTATTAAATGCATAGGCACTCGCTTCATAGAGGGGCATTTCAAAAAAGAGAAGGAAAGGAAAAGAAACTTTACTAACAGCCACAGTCCACATCCTCGCCCTGAAATTAAGCTTTCTGAAACCACAGAAAGGTATTAAGGTAGAATTAGTGACCTCTGGTTTGGAGAAGAATGTTTCAGGGAGAGACCGTCTTGGCTATTATGTTTATTGGCCGTAAATTGACCAACTCAGTATGACTGAGGTCACTCTTCACAGAAAATAAAAGCTAATGGGCTGAATCCTCTTCTCTGGACTCAGAAGTCTAATGAATGGAATATGACCAAAAGCGCAGTTCTCTGTTTCTGCCAATTTATTGATAAAGATATTGACCGGTCTTCCCGAGAACGAGACAGAAACATTTCTGTTTTTCAGTGACCTGGATTATATTTCATTATGTGCGCTCATATGTACCTAAAGAGAGAAAACAGAAAACTGAGAGGCACCCATTGCATGAATTAAGTTGCTAAAAGAATCAAAACTCTTTTAAAGCTCTGGGAAATCCACAATCACCAAAACAAAAGCAGTGCTATGATAGTCGGGGCTCAAAAGGAGGCCATGGCCGTTGTATCCCAATTTACTTGTTCCTTTGTGTGTGTGTGTGTGGTGTGTGTGTGTGTATTAGACTTTCTGACCCAGGATGTGTGCTTTGGAATTGTCTCTTTATAGAGGGTTAAAGGTGATTTATGAAACACCCACCTTAATTAATGGCCAAAAAAATGATAGTCTTTTTGGACACCTGCAGGCGCAGCACAATTCTCATTTTTATGACACATTTCAAGTCCCAAAGCATTCTGAAATATTAACTAGCTACAACTGTCCTTGGAAGGTTTAGGGAAGAAACGAGCTTTTCTACTTTCCCCTAAAACTTATGTTCTGCACAGCAGGAAACCTTAGTTCATGATCTCTGTCCCAGAGGCTTCAACGTATTACACACATGCCATAAACATCTTCAGATTTCACAGACAAACATTTGTCCCTAAAATCTTGATTGGCACTTTCTAGAAGTAGTGTGTGTGTCTCTGTGTGTGTGCATGCAAACCGCCCCCTCCTTAATAAGCCATGCCTCTATTTTATGGACAGCCAGCTTGTTGTTTTGTTTTTTTTCCTATAGGGTCACAGAGTCTAATCCTCCTAAGAAATTTATTTCACCACAAAGGCTGCAAACCAGAAGTTTCTTAACACTGGTAAAATGTTCGGAACTAATCCATACCCTTTTTTTTCTGACTACGCTTATACCACATGCACACGTACACAGAAACGCCACCATCTAATTCAACAAATCAGATGAACTGAGCTTGACTTAAGCTGATGTGCAGCTTGATACTATGCCAAAGTCCTTTGAAGCAAGCCCCAAATCCAACTCTTGAGAATCGCCTGTAGAGCTGTAGCCGTGCAGCTTAATTCTATGCAACTTGAAGCTTAATTTTCCAAAAGAGATTCACTCCTGCAATTAAGATTTTAGCTTTGGCTGCTTTTTGTTCCAACTGAACCAGCTTGCTTTCTGATGCAATTCCTTGTAAAATATTTTTACAATTCCGCTGGCAAATTTGCCAATTCTCCCCCCCCCCCAAGACACCTAAAAATATTTTTAAAAGGGGGGCTGAGGAATGTTTGGCATAATGATCTGAAAATATTTGTCCAGTTTCCAAGCTGAAGATGACTTTATTTTCTTTACTTTACAACCCAGGTGACCACAGCTGTAAAGCTGCTTTTCTTTCTACCCCAGCTGAGAAATAAAAAAGTGGCTAATTGAGAAGGAATTGTTAGAGTCAGAAAGGTCTCTTTGGCTCCAAGACTGTATTCCACAAGGCTGAAGTAATTTTTGTTTAAGGGAGGAGGAGGAGGAGGAGAAGGAGAAGAAGAAGAAGAAGAAGAAGAAGAAGAAGAAGAAGAAGAAGAAGAAGTAATGATGATGATGATGATGATGATGATGATAATAACAACAATAATAATAATAATAATAATAATAATAATAATAATAATAATAATAATAATAATAATAATAAATGTAATACTGGTGCCAAAATCTCTCGGGCAATTGCTGGGCCTATTTACTTCCTGCAAGAAAGCTACTTTAAATTTATCTCAAGAAACATACCAGCAAGATAGCAATTCAGTCTCATCTTATCTCTGTTTTACCACCTCAGTATCGGTTTTAAAACATTCATACTTCTGAAGGGAGGGGGGCACTTGCTCAATCAAATAGGAACATATTTAGTTATCTGGGCAACCTGATCTGAGCACTTTTCCTCAGTACCACCAAGCCGGACTGGAGGCATTGCCAAGGAAGCATGCAGGGGACCCCAGCCTTTAAATGCTGTTTTGACAATCATCTTCTTCTGCCTGGGCTTCCTGTATCTCTCTCAGTATGGAACTTTTTGACATGTTGTTCATTTTGACATTTCATTTTTATCTGAGCTCATACTTCTACATTGGGTAATAATAATATGCTGTGTCATTAATGAAAAGCCAAAAAGAGGACACTTGTTTAGATTGATTGCTCGGGATTATGATTTGAGGAACGCCTCCCACAATTATTAGGGGACAATTTACAGTTCAGGGCCCAATACTATCAACAATTTTTATGAGGAATATAGTCTTCTTTTTAAAAACAGATTATTTCCTGCCCTGCTGGCCACTGCACAGAATTGGAATACAATAGTTTACAATATTACCATTTGAAAATAGATTCCTCACAAAAGAAATAAAAAGGATTATCACATAGACTTTATATTTCAGTTCTAAAAACTACAACCCAGACCTAACTTGTACAACTGCCCAAAATCAAATGTATTAATGTTAACCCCTATAGATTGTACATTATTGTAAAGAGTTGGATTTGAACCAGCTGAAATGCATTTTCTCAGCTAGCTTCTGAAGACATGAAGCACATATCATTCATTGGTTATAGATTAATGTAACTTTCCTATTTACTCTTTTTTGTGTATCTAAAAGAGAAGATCAGAAATAGTCCAAACTCCCATCAATTCCTATGGAAAACCCACACCCATACCCACACCTCACATTGCTTTGTGGAGTACAACAGAGGCAACTTTCATTAACTTTTCTCCTTTACATTGTACCCTAAGTATTTCAGAAGCAACCAAATCCATTTAGTTGTCCCAAGCACAGAAGAGAGTAACAGAACCTAGCATTCTGTTAGCCAAATTGTTTTTTTTTAGTACAGATGAATGAATGAACCTTTATTGTCAAAGTACAACCATGTATACATTGAGATTGGCTGAGCCTTCATGCCCCCACCCCCAACTCACAGTGACAACAAACCCTCTATCTTATTACACCATGTGAGCTAATTGCACAACACACCGGCCTTGCAAGTCAATCATGCATAAAGTTTATAAAATTATTTCCCGTTCAAGAACTTAACAGCCCATGGATAAAAGCTGTTCTTCAGCCTGTTGGTATGGCTGGCTATACTCCTGTATCTCCTACCCAATGGTAGGAGAGTAAAGACATGTGGGATAGTCCTGATTGCACATGAATTAAGAGCCTTACGTAGGAGCATTAGGGTACAAATTCTCTAGTGCTGATTTCATCAGAAAGAAATGGTTGGAAAGCCATTCCTGTTGCCCCCTAAAATAGACTGCCCTATTCTTCCAGCCAATCCCAAAGGTTTTCCTTTTTTATGAATGACAACATCCTGATGTAAAAGAAAGGCCAGTAAACATCTGGGAGGATGAACAACATGTAACCATTTTACCAATCCAGTGTCACAGTGCTTTATTCCTTCCTCCTAATATTTATGTCAGAAAGGATAGCCTGAACCTCTCCTCCTCCTCCTCCTCCTCCTCCTCCTCCTCCTCCTCCTCCTCCTCCTCCTCCCTTAAACAAGTGGTGGGTAGAGATTCAGATTCAACATCCACCTTAAATACTGCTTAATTTACAGTGTGCCTTTCTTTCGGGAAGGAAAATTGGTCAGCTGATTTCTTTTAATTTATTCCCATAGTAAGGATGTTGTAGAAAAATAATAGCATAAGAATATATTGGAGGGCTTGGGTGCAGTTTTGTGACCTTGAGTAATTTGGTGTTATTTTAATACATTTATGACAGATTTCATGCTTGCTGTTTGTCTGTTTCCGCAAGCCTCCCACTCATACCGGTGCCCTATGAGCATACAGCATGCAGGCAGCATAGCAGCTCCCACATGTCTTTATCCACACAATGCAACATTGTTTTCAACACCGTCAAGTTTTCCACTAAACAGAGCAGTCTAAAAAGCTTCAGAGTCAGAAGCAGAAAGGATAGTAAATACTGAGCTATCTGCATCACAGTGGTCTTGCACTCCTCTCCAAAGGGAGTGGCTTTTCTTGGGGCCTGCAAAGCTTCACTAAGACTCTGCCCACTCTTATTTTGGGAAACAATTTAGCCAACCAGATTTTGCCAAGGGTGAGAATCTCCTGATAAACCTTGGGCCTTCCTCTGATGAAACTGAGGGTCAAATAACAAATAATAGTTGGAAGGGACTTTGGAGGTCTTCTAGTCCAACCCTCTGCTCAGGCAGATAACCCTATACCATTTCAGACAAATGGCTGTCCAATCTCTTTTTAAAAACCTCCAGCATTGGAGCACCCACAACTTCTGAAGGCAAGCGATTCCACTGATTAATTGTTCTCACTGTCAAGAAACTTCTCCTTAGTTCTAGGTTGCTTCTCTCCTTGATTAGTTTCCATCCGTTGCTTCTTGTCCTGCCTTTGGGCGCTTTGGAGAATAGCTTGACTCCCTCTTCTTTGTGGCAGCCCCTGAGATATTGGATCACTGCTATCATGTCACCCCTCACCCTTCTCTTTGTTAAACTACACATACCCAATTCCTGCAACCATTCTTCATATGTTTTAGCCTTCAGACCCCTAATCATCTTTGTTGCTCTTCTCTGCACTCTTTCTAGAGTCTCGACATCTTTTTTATATCTCAGGAGTCAACGTGATTGAAATAAGGCTTATTTCAGGCTAACAATCTCTAGAAGAATTTGAACTACTAACGGTCAAGGCAAATTGGTGGTGGATAAGAGTCAACATAATTCAAGGTGGACTAGGCTTAGATCTCCTGTGGGCATGAAGGGACTTGAGACTGAGGGTGGATTTGACCCTTCCCCCTGGTCATCTTCTACATTGAGATCCATAAGAGATTCATCCTGGCTTTTATTTTTGTTCTAGCCAATTGGATAAAATTGAACAAACGTCACCTCAGCCGAAATCAATTGGGAATGAATTAGAATATTTATCACAATACTCAAATCACTTAAATACTTAATTGTTTCATGTAATTAATCACTCCCACCGATGTAAATGGGTGTTATTTGCAGCTGACTTTTAATGAATTGGGTCAAATTACAGAATAAGAAATGAAATAGGTTGGATCAACTACTTTCTGATCCCTAGTGAAAGGACAACCACCAGGAGGACACCCCTTCATCCTTCTTGCTCACTCCATAAATCTGACTTGAGGGATGAAGGAAGTGCTCTGGAGCTGCACTGTCTGAAGGGGAAAGAAGAATGAAATCCTACTGCACGCACAGAAATCCCTTTTCATAGTGTTTGCACAGACCAGCATCTCTACAAAAAGGAAACGGACGACCCCTTCACCAGAATTAATCAATGCAACATATCTGAATTCAGTCTCTTGAAATACTCAATGTCCCTATCGAGTTTCCCTTTGTTCACCCATTCTTTCTTTCATCCTCCTTGCATGTTACACCCGAAAGGATGTTAATGAAATAGAATGTTAATTACATGGATAATTTTATTAAAATACTGATGACAATGGAAAATTATGGCAATTTTCAGTCAAACTCCAACAACATAATTTAAACATGTGACTGTTATTACTTCCTCAGCATCTTAAAACTTTCAGAGAACCTCGTGGCTATGAAATCCATTTCACAGGAAAGCCAGGAGAGATTTGAAAAGAGACAGCAACATTCATTATCTGGTTGCCACTGCTGGTGCTGTCATTTCTTCAAGCCCCAGAAGACCTTGGCTTAACCCCAGCCTTCACTGAGAAGTGGAAATAAGTAGGCATTGTGGTATTTGTCTATGCTCTTCATATTGTCTTTCCCCTCCTTTGATCTTTAAGCTTCACTTTCCAGATTCAGCTAGGAATTCTCAAAACTGCATCTCCTGGCACACTTGGGAGGACACCAAATCAAGCAAGGCAGCTTTAGGTTAAATTATGTTTAGTTTTACAATATCTGTGCTGTGTAAATATAGATGACAACTAGATGGCAGCAAAGAGGAATAGAAAAACTCTGCTGCCACAGAATGTTCATAAGGATTTCTACAAGCTTGATAAACTATGCCTACTTTTATCTCTCTTGCTAAGATTCCTTTCCCCCTCTCGTGCAATGTCTAGAGTACAGCCTCTCTAGGATTCTTAAACTAAAAGTGTAAAAGACAGCATCAGTTAAGTAAAGCTACGGTGGTCCAACTTAATTTTAACAATGTTGCAGATGATTTTATATTGGAACAAAGTTACACTATAATGCTTTCCTAACTGCCCGAACATGAAACAGAGTTCATGCTATGTTCTTTCTTTTGTCATTCATAAACTTTAAAAAAAATCTGACAGTAAAGTATTTTATTGCACATATATTACATTAAGTATTGACGGGCAAATTCGAAAGTATACCACTGGTGCAAAAAAGGGTCTGAGTGTATGCATGCAGGGACATAAACAAAACTTAATTCAGGGGGCAGGATTGTATGAGTTTTCTTCCATAAATTAGATTTCTGAGTAAATTACATTTTAGATCTTAAGTGTATCTTATCTGAAGTACATCTTAGTGAACTGGATGTAGATGATCTCTCAGTAAGTATCCTTAGGACTACTAAGAATGCCCTGAAATCTGTCCTTCAGCTTCCTAGAAACTTTTCCTACTGGGAAAAAAAAAGACTTCTCTTTTTCCATCTAATATTCTGGGTGATTTCAATGTTCTTTCCCTTCTTTAAAGTAAGGGTTTTTTTCCAGCTTATTATTGAGAGGTGACTGTGTTGATTCTACACCCACATGCCTTACCCATCACCTATTGTTTCAAAACAAGATGGGCAGCAAATAAATGTAATAAATAAATCAATATAAATCATTAATTATTCTTACAGCTTCCTTGGTTGCCTCTGCTGCTTACCCAGTGGGAAGTGTTACTTCCTGATTATGTTTCTTCAGATTCAATAGAGGCATGGGTAATCAGATAGTGGCAAGAACTGGAGCAAGAATTATGCAGAAGATAAGATATTCACACACAGCTTCTAACTCAGTAAGGCTGTAGTACTACTATTATTCTTCTCATCTTTCTTATTACCTATCTCCTTCTGTTCTCATGACTAGAACTTTGTTGCTTGTATCTTACGAGGTATATTGTTTTATTTAGCATCCTAGTATGATTTATGTTGTTTGCTTATTTAGTATCCTATGACTATCACTAAGTGTTGTATCTTATGATTTATGATGAATGTTTTTATGGTAATTATGATCATGATTTATCACTTGTTGCTTGCATGTACACTGAGAGCTTAGGCACCAGAGATATATTCCTTGTGTGTCCAATTACACTTGGCCAATAAAGATTTCAATATTCTATTCTACTCTACTCTACTCTACTCTACTCTACTCTACTCTACTCTACTCCACTCCACTCCACTCCACTCCATTCCATTCTAAAATATATGTAAGAAGCTTAGAAACTGTTTACAGGAATCCCACCAGGAAAACAAAACTGTTTCTTTTCCATTAAATTTAATATGTATGTTGGGGGAGCCACAGATGACATTTTCAGCCTTGTGTTCTTTAGAACTGTGGACCTATTTTAATTTCTAGTGTTCAGTTTTCCTTCAAATAATTACAGGGGGTCCAGTGACAAGGACACTTGGGTGGCAACTACTTGTTTGGAGGAGGTTTGCCCTTTTCTGCTTTTCCAGCTCCAACCCAAGGATTTTGTACCCACAAGTCTAGAGAAGTTAATAATATGCGAGGTTTGCTGCTTGCTCTTGCAGCACTGCGGTCCTTTTTGATAGTTGAAAGGGAAAGAGTAAAGAACAGTAAAATGTGGGACAAGTGACACAACTTCCCCGATTACCTTCATCTCAGAGTTCAATCCAGAGGTTTTTAGAATTGTTTCTTCTTTTTTTTTTAAAAGATATTTTTATTTTTAATTCATTATCCAACTTTGAGGCTGCCTGACTCCTCAATGACCCTGGGAGGCTTACAAATAAAACAAGAAGGACACATAAAAAGGAATCCTAGCCCACCTCCACAATGAGAACTTT
>NW_028148454.1:0-50000 GCF_947247035.1 Vipera ursinii | reverse complement strand
AGCTGTTCAGCAGTGAACCACTTCCATTGTGTGAAAAATATTGTTCAGGTGGCACCTTGTTCTGGTATGTGTGAGAGGCTCGAGAGACAGATGGGTAGACAGATGTACAATGCTACATAAAAGTAGAAAGACTTATGTGTGTATATGAGGGATGCCTTAAGTGACTGAACAGAAGCTGTACCAAGAAGGCCGGGTCTGTAGCAAGCGATTGGTTAAGCTCCCCATTTTCCTTCTTTCATCTTTAAGATGCTCCTAGCCCCATCCCTGAAACTCAGAGTAAGGAGTCCCACTCAGAGAAAGACAAAAGAAAGAGACTCTTCAGCTTCATTCCGTCACTCATGGATGCCCTGCCAGGATTTCCCACCTGAGACAGATTGCGACGCATGTTCGAATCACTCATGCACAAGAAGCAATACACAAGTTCAGTGTAAAGCCACTTTAAAAGCTCATCGGGTGCATACTTTGCTTGTACAAAATACCTTATTCATGATGGAGCAGTGAGGGCCTAGGTAATTACTTGAATCAAGGTGGCCTCAGAAGTGTTTAAATCTACAAGGACACTTAGAGCATGAATAATGCAAAATAATTTGCATCTAAATTTTTTAAGTGTTCTTTATTCAAAAACTAAAATGCAGTTCCGATTAAAGTTTGATGAGTGAAAGCTGAGCACTTCATGCCCACTGTGAAACGTCTCCTATTTGTGGAAATTATTTCAGACAGAGGTAAAGGGACAAAAGAGATGAAAAGGGGGGTGGGGTGGAGAAAGATGAGAGAAGAGAAGAGAAGAGAAGAGAAGAGAAGAGAAGAGAAGAGAAGAGAAGAGAAGAGAAGAAGATGGTGATTAAGCCACACTATTTTAAGGCATCCTTGTTTTCTGACATTGTGACAATCAGCAAGTCAACTTCACAAGTGGTCAAACAGATCCATGTCCAAGCTGCATCCCTTTTAGAACAGCCACTGTGAAAAAGCATTGTCAGTTTATCAGCCAAACAAAAATAACAAATAGCCTATTCTTGTCTCTGCAGGTTTTTTTTTAAATAGTACTGCTGGAAATCTGTAAATGGTTTTCTTCCTCCTGCAGAAAGAGGCTTAAGACTTATCAGTCTGAGTATATAGTATTACTGTATATGCTTTGTACTTCACTCTCCTGAACTAATGCACAGCTTTTACAAAAATGCCACAAGTCAGCAAAAGCATAAGTCTAAATTGCTCAGAAATTATTTGTATATAAAATTGTATCTGCAAATGCCCTAGAAATGGGCCAAAGCAAGGATGTCTAAGAAATCCTAACCTACACTATCTCTACCTTTAAGCAAGAAGAAAAGGCAGAAGGCAATTGTAAAAGTACAAATCAAATGTAGCATATTAACCGCTCCTCAATATTGCTCTCTTGACAGGGCTGAGACTAGTCAGTTGGATCCTAAACTGAAGAAACGTCTCAAGAGCTTAAGAAACATTTGTAAAAATTACACAATTTTGTTTTGCTCTCTATGTGTGACGTGGGCCACATTTCTAACTCTAAGATTTTTTAAAAATGGCTGCCGATAGAGCTTGGAGATTGTTTCAGTATTCTGTAATGAATTCTCCCAGAAAGTAAAATCTACTATCCCTAGGAACTAACTTTAAAATTTGAGAAAATACTCTTGATAGATGCTTTAATTCAAAAGTGGCAGAAGTATAGAGATTTCAACAGGTTTGGCTCACAGAAGTCCTGTTCCACTCTACCCAAAGTTTCCCTGCAAAGGTTAATCCATAACGGGTCCTTGGTGTTCTCTGAGCTTTCAACCCTCAGCTTCAGATATTTTTATCGGTATTAATCTATTTAATTTCTACCATTTTACCCTGTACAGACCAGCGAGTTAGCAGAGGCTGCCTGGAACATTTCTGCCGATTTATGAGACTTTCTGATGAGTGTGCTCGCCACACGTTCTTAGGTTATCTACGCCATTTTTGTGGCTTCGGAACAATATAAACTTTTGGGGGGGTTGTGTTTTTTTTTTAACTGGGGGAACAAAGATTTCCCCAGCAACAGACCCCCTGCTCAGCAGGTCACCTTTTCTTGCGACAGTTTTTCTTTTCCCACGCTAACCCTAGGGCTCATTTGCATAAGGTCTCTGTTGTGACAATTAGTTTCAGGTGAGGTGATTTCTATGCAGCTTGCCCAAGACGACACGCAAGCTCTAGGCCTCCCTGATCCTGGCTCTAATTGCGACTGACTGGCACCAGACACAATCACCCTCTTGATTCAGCAAATTGTCCCACAGGTCTCTCACTGTGACCCGGCCATGCACAAATCATATTATGTCAGAGCAGTGGAATAAAAAAAAACATAGAAAGGGGAATATGGAAGGAAAAAGGAGAGGAAGAGAAAATGAAGAGGATGAAGGGAGAGGAAAAAGAGCTTATGTTGCAATCTCCTCACAGAATCTTCCATGTTATTCCTGGGGAAGACCATCCTCAAAGCTTGGAGCTTTGTTTTATTTTTCAGTCACCCCTGGATTATTTTCAATGATGAGTTGTTTCTAGTACAGGAAAAGTCTCTTCTTAGAAGTTGAGGAACAGATTGAGAGATCCCAAGTAGTTCAATTAGCCATAAACTTTTCCTTCTGTGTTACTGCGGTGAAAATTGGTATTGTGTGGGTACCTGTTCCCAGACTACACAATGCGATACAATGCACCTTTCTAGGACACCCTGTTGTTGTTTTGCGAAGTCAAGGAAAAAAGCAGTCGAGGAGTGTGAATACAAGCTCTAACAGAGCAGTCAAACTAATGTTAGAATTGTGGCCCCCACCCATCCACCCCAAGCTAGCAAATGACAGCAAAGGGAGTTTGCATCAATAAAGCTTTTTAAAAGGGGCAAGCTTCCAAAGACTGCTGTTTCTCTCCACTCTATGCCTTAACACTGGGGTGAATCATGTTTTTTGTCTGCCTGTCTCTGCTTGGCTTTGCCCTCAGTCCACAATCACCCAAACTGCCTGGATGGAGAAGACCAAAGGCCCATTTTTTTCCCTTGTCCCACAAAAGCCACACTGCAACCATTACGAGATTTAAGTTAAAAGAAAAATCACGATAAAACCAAAAGCAAATAAAATTGAAGCTTGTAACACTCTACAGTCTTTTTTTAGTTGTGAGAAAAATGTTGTGTGCATCACAGACGTATAAGAAGGAAGCACAATCAATTTGTCTTGTACATATTAGGTCTTTTCGTAATGCAATTTATTAAAATACACCTTGATGATTTTTGTATTAAAAACAGATTGGATTTGGCCCAATGTTGTCTTCTGTTATGTACAAATAGAAGGGATGTGAAATATATTATCTTCATGGAAGTGTGAAATGATGCATTGCAGTCACACTGAACTCAGTTTTAGAGCTGGGCAAATATATTAGCTCACTGATTTTAATGATTAAGTTGGTTACATATTAGTATGATATATATATATATATATATATATATATATATATATATATATATATATATATATATATATATATATATATATATATATATTTGTTCAGATGGATTAGATCCATAAACATTGCATTAGCTCTGCTCAAATTCTACCCTTATCTGTTTCAAATGAACTGTTACATATTTTAAAAATCCATCAAATACATTCTGAGTTTTTCTTCCTGCACAAATATTAGTGAGCAGTGGTGAAAGTTTACTTTTTAATGCACTTTGCATGGCTCCCATTTTATATCACTCAGATTTTCTGTGATTTATTCTCCTCAGAATGTCTCTATGTCTCTTCTTTCCATATGAAAATGTCAAGAATGCATACTTGTTTTTATGAATACATAACAATATGGCAGTTGAAAAATGCACATAAAATGAACTTCTGAAGCCCAACATCCTCTGTTAACTTTTTAATCTGGTAACCTGATTACAGACACACCGATCTCCAGTGCTTTTTTTGTAAAAGAAAAAGGTGCCGGAACTCACACACGTCATACAACCCACCTTGCCTACCCTACAAGGTTCCATCCAAAAAAGGTGCCGGAACTCCGTTCTGAGCGTTCTATGTGAAATGTAGAGCAAATTTTAAAAAGTCACCCTTATGCTGAGATCAGTGTTCTCCTTTAGCCTAGGAAAATTTCATCTTCAATTCACATGAAGTCTAATTGATCTAATTGTCCTCATGTAAATCCGTTGCATTAAATGGCATTCCTTGTGATTTGCATGCCTTTGACAAACAAATGTGCCATCTTTTTTATTAAATGGAGAAAGAAATCAGTTTGCAGAGAAGTGGCAATCCTAACATCTCATTTGACACATGAGAAATGGTAGAGCTGAGTCAGGAACTCTAACTTCTCTCTTTCATCCTTGCACTTTGGTCATAATGGTTAAGAAAAAAAAAGGCCAGAAGCCAGAAGACTGTGAATTCTAGTCCTGCCTTAGCCATGAAAGCCAGCTGGGTGACCTTGAGCCAATCACTCACTTTCAGTCCAATACACCTCACAGAGTTATTGTTGTGGGGAAAATAAGAGGAGGAAGGAGTATTAGGTGAGTTTGCCATCTTGAGCTTTATTAAAAAATAATAATAAAGGCAGGATATTAAATAAATAAATAAATAAATAAGACATCTCCATTTTAAACAGAGACAGATCATTCTATTTGTAAAGAAGAAGTACACACAGACCAATACTACAAAGAGAACTTTCACAAAATGGTGCTAGCCAGCATTCCTTTTTTTTTTTTTGCTGCCTTGTTCATTTCCCCTCTCTTACCGTTTGTATGTAGTATATAAAGTTCAGACTCGGGGAGCGAGAGAGGACTTGAAAAACTTAATTGATCTTCCTGTATATAAAACCCAATAATACTCCTTGCAAAACAGAAAACTAGATTTTTCATTTCTCTTCCCGGGTTTATTAAATAGTGGCATGCCCTAGTTTAGACACCTGTAAATTTCAGTGAATTCCTCAGGGTACCGATGGTGACACCTACATATGGCATACAGTTAGGTATAACATATTTTGGAAAATTTGAGTACACATTTGGCATTTATATGGCTGACATTTACAGAGTTAAAGTAAGAAAAATGAATATGGCAAGCGTGGTTGTTTCAATTCCAGTCGATTCAATGCTATTTTTTTAATTATATAGTAAAATTTGCTAATGGCCCCTGCTGTAAAGTTGCGCTAACACTGGAATGGTTGTCCATAGATTCGCAGGACAGCATTCCCAATGCAACTATAATCTGTGTGGGAGATTTGTCAAAAGGAAACTTTTTCTCTAACCTCATCACAAAGTCATCATCTAAACTATGCCAAAAAAAAAAAAGCCCTTGATAGGCATGCAACATTTTTAACAAAGTGCTTTGGACTGATGAAACAAAAGTTGAACTGTTCAGCCACAACCACACCAGATACATTCGGAGGGGAAGAGAAAAAAAAGAGTAGAGTATTTGAAGAAAAGAACACTTTGCCAACCGTTAAGCATAAAGGTAGCTCTATTATGATCTGGGGTTGTGTGGCAGCCAGCGGCATGAGAAATATTGAATGGGAGGAAGAAAGAATGGATTCAACTAAGTATGCTAGAAGCCAATGTCCCACACCCAGCCAAGAATCTGAAGTTGAAAAATACTGGATTTTGAGTAAGACAATCATCTGAAGCATAATTCCAAATGAAGTCCATTATAAGAAGAAATAGAAAAAAAAAGATTTAGGAATGGTTTTTATGGTCCCTAGACTACAGCATTATTGAAAATCTGTGGGGAGATGCATGTTAATAGAATATTTCTAATCTAGAACATGGAAAATTGTGGTGGTGGTGGAATGAAATAGCAAGAAGACCACTCTGAGGTGTCCAGAGAAAACATTCAGAAGCTACTATTTCTGCCAAAGGAGATGTTACAGTCTCCTGACTCAAAGTGTGTCCAACTTTTGCACTTGGCTTTCTGATTCTGAATGTAAAAATAAGTGTACATAAATGGTAAATGTGTATTCAAATTCGCAGAAAAATTACTTCACAGAAAGAGAAGTGGAAGCTTGGAACCAACTTCCAGTGGAGGTAGTGGGTAATGAGTTTAAATATACTGGGGATAAACACAGGTCCATTGTCCGAAAAATATTTTAAAAAATAATTAAAAAGAAAAGAAAAACCAACCCCCTTAAAAGAAAACCCGTCAAAGGGCAAACTGGATGGACCACTAGGTCTTTTTCTGCATCAGTTTCTATGTTTCTACAATATGTCATATTTAACTTTATGCCGTATAGTGATTGTGTCAGGGTCTGATTGCTTAGGGATTCAGTAAAACATACAATTTAATCAGCAGTGCCTAAACTTTGGCATAAAACTGTATGTGTGCAGCATTTAGTCACGCAGGCTTCAATTCTGCATCTGAAATGAATGGAGCAATCCAAAAACAGCATCTACTATAAGACGGTTGTGAGAAGTTGGGTTCTTCTAAAACCCAGACTTTACCACTGTAACCACTTTAATTTCAGCCAGTTAGAACTGGAGACAAATACATAGCCTGTAAACTGGTTCACCATCTGTCCTCACATACATAACATCTAAATCTCCTGTTTTGAGTTTCTAGAGCAGGGGTCTTCAAACTCGGCCCTTTTATGACCCATGGACTTCAACTCCCAGAATTCCTCAGCCAGCATGCCTGGCTGAGAAATTCTGGGAGTTGAAGTCCATGAGTCATAAAAGGGCCGAGTTTGAAGACCTCTGTTCTAGAGCAACTGATTGTGTGAGAAAAATCCTTTGGAACTGATTGTACTCACAGGAGAGCTGTACCCCAAAGCTCTGGAAAAAGGATTCTATTGCAACGTAGCGAGCAGTTTCTCCCAACTAACAGAGCACCGGATGTGTTAGACTTGTATAATCCAATCAGCCAACACAATTATTGGCCATGCAGCCAAAAATTATTGACCCCAACATACCTAAAGGGCATTAGCTTCAGAAAGAGCTTGATATAAAGGATATCAATGCGGACTAGGCATAAACAAAAGGTCATCAGTCTCAAGGAGATATGTCATTTTTAAACTCAGAACACATACATTTTCACTTGCTGTGATGGCTATAAGCACAAGGACCAATCATAACTCACCTTTTTTCAGTTCGGTTGTAACTTAGAAAGATCGCTAAACAAATGGTTGTAAGTCAAGGATTACCTCTACTGTAAAATGTAGAAATGCTTTAACAGAATATCCGAATAACAGAATTGGAAGGGACTTTTTTGAGATCTTCTAGTCCAACACCCTGCTCAAGCAGAAAACCCTATGCCATTTCAAACAAATGGTTGTCCAATCTCTCTTTTCTTTCTTTCTACATTTCTTTCCGCCTTTCCCAAATCTATTAGTTTTTTTTTCATCATCTCTTGAGTTTTGCAGTAGGAATTCTGTGTCGTTGGTAGTTTATCTTTTGGTTGATCTTCCTCTGTTCCTTTAGATCAGGGGTATCCAATCTCGTCAATTTTAAGACTTGTGGACTTGAACCCCCATACTGGGAGTTATTGTTCACAAGTCTTAAAGTTGCCAAAGTGGGAAACTCCTGCTTCAGGTTGTTTCTGGTTTGGGCTGTCTAGTTCCTGCTGATGTCTTTCCTTAGCCAAACTGATTGGTTCTAACTTACCAAAGCAGTCACATCTTTCTAGAGGATGCTTTACTTTAACTTCCCTTTTACTCCTTTAGTTTTATTTTTCCCTTCATTGGTAAGGATGGCTCTCAAGCATACCCATCATATGTTTCCTCCCTTTAGATAGCTTAAATATGCTGGGGGGGCTTGAATTGCCCCCACACATGCACACACATACATTCCAAAGCACTTACTGGGTGAAGCCAGCTACAAAGTCCAATAGTAATGGGACTGTAAAATGTAACACTGCTACTTGGTTTGTAGACCTTGTCTTTTCAGCTTTTTCATTTTGCTTTTTTCCCTTCCTGATCCACACACCTTTCCCACCTCAAAAGGAAACATTCCTAAAACCTGGAAAAGAAATTGAGGGAAGGCTAAGAACTCAGTAGGTGGCACTCTCGCCTCTGAGTCAGCCCTACTCTGGAGTGAGCCACATGGTGTGTTGGAAGGGTACAGAGCAGCTGCACCATATAATTAAGGCCCTGTGGTTACTATAGATACCTTAGTATTTTTGCAGTAGTTTATGTGACTAGCTAGAGTCAAACCAGAATAATCACTGCATCTTTTCTTCCTTGATGGCAGAAAGGACCACTGTCTTCTTATTCCGTATGGTGAATTGCTGTGCACGGATATTGAGACCAATTGCCTAAACTGAACTCAGATGATCTGTACAGGTTCTACCAGTTGTATATTGATTAAATTTCCTTGGAATTCCTTCTAATAAAGAGTCAGTTATAATTTCATTGGAATATGCATCTTATGACCTCACAATTTCCTGTGGGAGGGGCATTCCAAGAAAACCAGGAGGATTGGGCTGTGTGATGGAGCCCCAGGGTCAGGTGCAAAAAATCAAGAACCTGAGTACAAGTTTATTCCATGCTACCTCTATACAAGAATCTGAACTCCTAATGGTCAAGGCAAATTGATGGTAGATAAGACTCAACAGAATTCATGGAGGCACTTAGATCTCTTGTGGACATCAAGAGACTTCAAAATGATGACACACTTGACTCCTCCCTCGGGTTCAGCTTGGTCATCTCCTACACCCAGTACCCATTAAGCTGAATGAGCAAGTGTGTCCCCTAACTGCAACAGGGTATGGAGATATGGATAGCCCTGCCTCACCTACCCCATTATCTTAAGTCCAGAACCTAACATCATCTAACTGCATCATTGGAATTCAACTGTAATGGCAATAGCCTGCTATCTGTGGACCTTCAACTTGTAGGCTTTCAGAAATAATTGGTATTAATTTTAATTTAACATATTGGGGGGGTTGAGTGGGGAGGTATTGTACATAAAAGGAAAGGATAGAACTATCTTCCTTCTGCCCACCCAGGAAAACATTTTCTGAAGCAAACAAAACATGGAATCAGGAGAATGCAGTCTTATACAATGTGTCTGGTAGAGACCACAGAGTGACTGAATTGAAAGGAACCACTGAATAACTTCTACTAATCTTTATAGTAAACTTAGGCCACTACGATTTGTGAAAGCTAGTTAATGAATGCATTATTTTTTGAATAATTATTATCTTCCTTCCCCCCCCCCTCCTGAGATCCTTCTGTGCAGGGGCCCAATCTGATGGCAAAGCTTGACTGCCACCAAGGTTGCTATTCACACGATACTAATCTGCTCTGTTCTGAGATAATCCAGACATTTGTCCTGAATGGGAAGTTTATGTTGGAGCAGCACTTTTGAAAAAGTACACTGGGGAAAGATGAGAGTTATTTGGGGCTAGGTCATGAAACTATCAAGGAAAAAGGCTTATATTTTTCGAGTGTATAATTGTTCTTCCAGTATTATCATCCTGATGAACAACAGACTCTCCACATTTTATACATTTAATACACCAGGATATAATACTTTGGAGAGAAAGAATGAGTAAAGGAAAAGCTGTACAGATTACAGTTATGGAAGCATTCATCTAAATAACTCAACAATACTTTCACTTTTAAAATTATTCTTGAAATAGCATAATTTAGTTAGGATGTAAATGAAATACACAAGCAAAGTTCTGATGGCATAAGGAAGATTTCTATGGTCTGAATGCAATTATAAACTTTTTACAGTACTAGCAGTTTGCACATCAGGGTATATACATGTGTATGTGCAAAATACATATGCAGATCCATACTTAAAACCAGGGCTTTTTTTTCCTCATTGAACGCTCAGAATGGAGTTCCGGCACCTTTTTTGGATGGAACCTTGTAGGATAGGCAAGGCGGGTTGTATGACATGTGTGAGTTCCAGCACCTTTTTCTTTTACAAAAAAAAAGCACTGCTTAAAACTCTCTTGATCCTGCTTTTCATTGCAAACCTTACTGCTCCAAAAAAAGCAATGACAGCAATCTTTAATATAATAGCATATTTTCATGGAATGCCTTCAGATTTTTTTCCATTCCTTTCATTCTACCAACTGAAACAGAGACAATTCTTTGTATGCTGAAACGTGCAATTATCATGTATCCAAAAAGGAGGGTGTAATTTTCACATCTGATTACAAGGGAAGAGTGTAAGGGGAGCTGCCTCAGTAAAAGTACACTTGTTTACAGAGCAATACCCTTGATATTAAAATCTTCAAAAACATAAAACACTGGGGAAAAAATAAAAGATTGTTGAGCAGCAAAACAAAACATACAAAATAAGCATTTTCCTTGGCTCGGCTACAAATGAAAAGTCAGAGGTTTTGAACCTGAACAGACCTATTTACTTTAAATGAAGAGAGTGGGTGTACTGTAGTATGATATTTAAAGTACTGAACTACAACAGAAGAGATCCAGATTCAAATCTAACCTTAGCTATGAAAAGTCTCTATGGAGCAAATCTGGGCAAATCTCCCAGCTTAGTCTACCTCATTGGAGTGTTGTTACGGGTATAAAATCAAGATGCCTGTGTAATCTGCCTTGAGCTGTTAGAGAAAAAGTGGGACAGAATTCTAATACATAAACCTAACTCGTATTTTTATTCAGGGTTTGAAGTCTAAGCAAATGCAACAAAATTACAATGCCAGCCCACCATATAAGACACAAAGGCCTTGGCATTACTTGGTCAGTAAGAAGAGGTTTGAGGGTAACAAGATAGGGCAATAAATATAGGGAAATTGAAGTAGTCTGTTTCTGTTGGACATCTGGCATGTTGAGTTCAGAGGTGGACATTCTCTGAAATCTTAGTTCAATTGTTGATCATTTAAAATATTATATAAGTGGTTATTATATCAATATTTCACTCTGGAGATGGATGATGGACCAACAGCAGATCCCACTTCTTTCCTGCTCATCCTACTCCCTCCCTCCCTGTCTTTTAATCCTAATTTGTAATTTGCATTTTTATTGTAGCCAGATAAATGTGTCTTTGTGATTTTATTGCTTTTATTGTTATAAGCCGCCCAGAGTTGCATCGTGGCAAGTTGGGTAGCAAATAAATTTAATAAACAACAATGATAATAATAAAAAAAATAATTTCCATTGTTTAAAAGTATATACCCTTTTCCTTAAGTACCTTTACTGCATTATTGGTTGCCATTTTTTCATGCCTCTTGCTATCACCTTATTTTTTCTCTCTCTCTCCCTCTCCCTGCCTCTTTTCTTGATTTCTGGTATGTGCTGATTTACCTTTGATAAGATAAGCATTTGAGTATGCTAAATTATTTTTGCTGTCATGTACTAAAAGATGCTATCTTGGAAAACACAGTGCCGTTACAAATTGCTTAGTAAGATCAAAGATAGGCAAGGGGAGGAGACAGATCACACAACAGGTAAGGTTGCAAAACAGGCCCCAAAGCTGAAAGCAATACAAACAACCATTAAAACGGTGTAATACAGCAGTGGAAAAGTGGTAGTACAACTAAGCCCTGACTAAACTAACATGTGCAGAAACAAATAGGGATTTTGAACCTGAGCAGTCTTCTCTCTAGGAAACTTCCACCACTAGAACATGGAAATGGGGAGAGAATTTTTTTTTAAATCGATTTCGAGGCTAGGAAGAACCCCTCAAAGAGTGGGAGAGTGAGGTAGAATAATGAGAAGGATTCCGCATAGGTGGTCTTCAACTTATGACCGCAACTGACCTCAGAATTATAGTTGTAAACTGTTGCAGTTGATAAGCAGGTCACCATGTGACTGCACCCAATTTTGTGACATTTTTTTTAAACTGGTGGTCATTAAGCAATCACAGAAGTTGTTAAGTGATTCTGTTTAATCCAACAGGTGCTTTTTTGCTGGAAACCAGAAGTAAACATTGGAAACCTGCAGAAAAGTCAAACCTTGCAGTCATATGACTGTGGAAAGACTGCAAACGATCATAAAGGTTAGCTGTTTGCCAAACGCCCAACATACAGTCACGTGAATGCAAGGGTATGTGTGCAGCCATCAGAACTTCAAAATCAGATCGTAAGTACCTTTTGGGGAGTCTGTTGTAACTTTGGACGGTCACTAAGTGAGCACTACCCATAATGCATCCCAGTTCCATCCATGAATGGAAAGACTACTTCTCTTCTTGAATGTCTATTTAGGAACCAAGACAGAAAATTGAAGTATAATCCTCTATTATGAAGCAGGACCAAACAATTATTGGATTTTTTTTAAAAAAGAAAAGAAAAGAAGGAAAACTAGAGTACAGATTCTTTGTAAAAAACAATAAAGTTAACAGACTCAAAATAAAGCTGAGAACATCTATGAGGCTCATCCTTTCTGAAAATAAACATTAACCACTTCAGGCAAAGCAGTGTTAGAAATACTCGCCAATACGTATTAGGAAAGGAGATGATAAAAAGACAAACAATTCCCTATTTTTTTTGTCCCTAAGGTGCTTTTTCAAGAGGCAATTGGAGTTTTTTTTTCCTTTGAAGATGTTTTGCTTCTCATCCAAGAAGCTTCTTCAGCTCTATTTTTTTCTTTTTTCCAAATTTACTTTGCATATTCCCAGAAAACCATTTTCCTAGTTCTGAAATCCCCTAGAAATGGAGCATGACTCTAAGACAGATTCACAAAAAATGTACTTCTTTTTTGTACAGAGGAATTGAAATGGCAGTGCTGATTAGTTTGTGATAAATGTTTATTAGGCATTCTTAGAAGAATATCTTGAAGTACAACAAAGTAGCATCAAACAGCCACTTACAGTCACCACTACTAGCACCAAGTCTCACCTGGCATTTGCAAAATCATAAAATTGGATCTTGTTTCCCAAGCAACATAAAAATGTCAGAGGTCCATGGCTGGATCCAACCAAAGGCCTTCCTTGTCCATAATTCTATAACCACAATGTCCAACCAGATGCTTCAGGGGAACCCCTGAGAATGATATAAGTGCAATAGCATTCTCCTATATAGACAAAGCCCCCAGCAACTGGTGTTTAGAGGCATAAAACAGCAGGCAGGGAAGCTCTCTGTTCCTCCAGGAGGCACCTCAATTGCTGATGACACCTGCAAGCTTGTTGTAAGCAGCCAGGATCTCCAGCTGCTCTCTACTAGATGGAACAAGGTCCTTTTCTCCTGCATGCTTCTGCATCAGGGGGAAATTGTTTGCAACATGTCTTCAATTCTCTGTATGCAATTGGAGGGACTGGCCGGCAGCCATGTGCCTTGCCTCCCCATTTGGTTGTCCTGTATAAAGAAACATGCCCTGCAACTGTAAGATGGCTAGCGTGTCCCACATTTAGTTCAAAGCTCATTTGGGATAGCTAGTCAACCAAATAGTGTATGCCTTGATCCAAAGGAGCTCTTCCTGTTGCTCAAATATGAAAGAAAACCAATAGGTCTCCTAACAGGAAATTTGAAAGCCCGTCTTCCACTGATTTCCTTTCAGTGCTGCCAAAAGCGAACCCTGCACCACTACAAGTAGAGGAGTAGAAGCCAATGTCGTATGATGCCATCTTTCAGCAGGGCTCTGAGATCATCTGGAAAGTTTGAGAAATGCGTGCCCATAAATATTTATCACTAGTACAGGTGGTTTTGTTCATTTTGTTGGATTTAGTATTCGTCCATTTACTTAGTTTAGGCCTTCTGAATGTTAACATTTTACCTCATGGGTAGACCCTTGGCAACGTAATAGCCAGTCCACACACAAGGAAATTGCAATCTTTATTTTAGGAATTACAGTCCGCGTTCCCATAAAGTTCTTCATTGGCACTTTCTTTTTCCAATCACGTGTAGGGAATCTGATTTTACATGAAAAGAGGTAGAATTTCAAAAATTGTTAGCCACCTCATCCTCTGCTTTTTCTGTGAACTAGCCAGAGAGATAAACAAGAAACACAACAAGTCATGTCATGAGTACAAGTTCAGCTCATAAGATTGACATCCCATTTTATTTAGGATTGGTTTTCCAATCTGTGGGCCTCCAGATGTTACCCATGGTGATTGAGCATTCTGGGTTTTTTTGTTGGTTGAAAGGATATGGAAAATACCAGCTTGTGGAAGACTAGCCTTATTCAGCACTGTCATTGTTAAAACCATAACTTTTTAATGGAATTTTGTTATATACCCCAAGTATTAACAAAATAGATAAAAATAACTGCATAAGATAAGGCCTGCTAAGATTGGATTGTGTGGGTATGTCTGATGGCCAATGCATTCTTTCCATTCCAACAGGATCAGCATAATCAAACCCACAAACAAATAGATCTTCAGAACCCCAATCAATGCTGAAAAGGCATCTCCATTTTTCACAGAAGTGTTAGACTACATTTGCTTATATTCTGCACTATGGTAATGCAGTCCCATTGATCAAAATGAACATTCAATAACACCTGAGGCATCTAAGCCTTATTGAAATAAGTCAACTTGAAGCAAAAGACCTAAGGAAGAAATAGAGAATTGGCCTGGATTTTAACATGCAGGGAACTCAGGCTAAAAAAAAAATACTTGTTAGTAAAATTAATCTATTAAGTGGATTCATTTTCTCTGAATTAAGCATCCAGGATGTTGTCTGGGAGGCCATTCATATGATAAATGATGGATATTAAAGCTCCATATTGATACCTAATCAAAATCCATGTTTATATTTTCATGTTATTAAAATTAGAAAATTAGTGGTTCAGATACAGGACCAGGAGAGGTGACAACAACCAAGTTCTGGTTCTCCCTTAGGCACTGAAGCCAGCTAGGTGACATTGAGCTAGTCCTTCTCTCTTAGCTCTAGTTTGGAAAGTCAAAAAAAGTCTATCTCCCAAACTATGATGGACTAGCTAGCCTGATAAATTACAGTCCATTATTTTCAATGAAGGGGTTTTCACCTTGCCATAGGTTGATTGAGGCTGATAATAATACCGTGTTTCCCCGAAAGTAAAACCTACCCCCAAAATAAGCCTGATTTGATTTTTGGGGTTGGCCCTAATATAAGCCCTACCCCAAAACTAAGACCTAGTTTTGGAGCAAGAAGCATGCCTAAAAATCAAGCTGGGGGGGGTGGGGTGGAGCTGCTCCACACACCCCGCACTCACTTACTGTTGCAGCCTGCCTCTCCTCGCTTGCCCACTTCTTCTGTGGCGTTACCCCTCCCCCCTGCATTTTGCAGTCAGAAGCCCTCTGCAACCGAGAACTGAGCTATGGATTCAATCAGTAGCTCGATTCTCAGCTGCACAGGCCTTCCAGAAAGGCCTCTGATGCAAAATGCAGGGCGGAACTCTATTCTCAGCTGCAGAATGAAGCTGCTCCTTCAGCCCCAGAAGAAGTGGGCCAGCTGGGCGGGACTGTCGGTGCCAGAGGTGAGTGGAAAAGACACACCCCCCCTTCTGAAAATAAGACCTGGTGCCTCCTTTGGAGGAAAAAAAAAGACCAGGTCTTATTTTCAGGGAAACATGGTAAATATGAGTGGTCCTTGGTGCTCTCTGAGCTTGCTTGTTTTCTTGCAGATGTTTCATTCACCAAACGAGGTAACATCATCATTGCTAGTGATGTAACTATTTCAACTCTGAGCAACAAATATTCTTCTTTATTAATAATAGGTTTGTAGAAGCATATGTATAATCTGCGTAATATATTTATGGATAGATACACCATAGATGGTTCATGTCCATGTGCATGTGTAAGTACAACATCTAGAACCTGCCCTGGCAATTACCATAAGAAAAACACTACAGAGGGACAAACACCGGGTTTCTTCCTGACTAGTCTAACAAATCATATGTTCCTGTCTTCCCAAAGTTGCCACATTCCTTCAGCTGGATTGAGAGGCGTAATTAAAATGCAAGCTCCCAGGGCTGGCTCAAACAGTGATTTGTAACGCCACTCCTCTGGGTATATTTTACGGAGCTCAAAATATTGTTTTCAAAAGAATTGCCTTTCTCCAGGTAGATGTGTGTGTGTGTGTGTGTGTGTGTGTGTGTGTGTATAAGAGAAGCAGTATGGAAGTGTGTTTTGCTGCAATACTTTTTAATGAACTGAGCCTAAAATGATCTATGAAATCTTTGGAGATCTGAGATTACTTGTTTATCAGAGACTGCCGATAAAAATCCTCGCGTACTCATTTATGCCCTGCTTACTTCTTTAATCTCATCAACAACATTAACTCTTTCTCCTGAAGAAAAACTCCCTCATGAATCAGGTCCTTCAAGACGCAACCGGTGTGTTATTGCTGTGCCAGCTTTCCTACTAGAAATGTCCTAATCTCTCCTTGTGGCTTTTAGGTCTAAAATGAAAAAAAACAACAAAACAAAACACCACCACCACCAAAATTCCAGCTCAACTTTATTTCATTGAGAAATGATGAAAATGACGCTGTTATATATTATTAATTTCCACTGTTCTCCAAGCTCCACGGAAGTCTTGCGCTTCAGATGTCAGAATGGTATAATTATGTTCCAGGAGGGCAGCTATCCGTTTCCTTTCAAAAATTTACAGGATTCTTAATTGCGCTGCTCATTTGGGTGCGCAATAGCGAGGATGGCGAAACACAAACATGGCACATTCGTTTACACAGGAACACCTGCTTAGCGTGATAGCAGATGTCAGCCAGCAAGAGGAACACATAAAAGAAAAAAAATACCAACAACAGAAAACTTGGAAATGTTTTCAACCAGGCCCAATGAAATATCCCCCCAGCAGGAATATAAACGGCCTTGTACAAATGCAAAGAGCAGCACTGCAACATGTTGGGAATGTCCCATTGAACTCTTTTTGAAGTCTGGGGTGGTGGGAAGATGCTCACTTGAAAGGTGCCGGATGGTTCGCAAAATGCAGCATATTGGGTTTATAGCTGCAACTGTTTTTCAGTAATCCTCCTTTTCTTTTATTAAAGAACGTATGCAAGTGTACATATTTAAAGCAGAGCTTATACTGCATTTCAGCATAATATATATCACCCGAACTTTATAAAAACAGCAATATATGTGAGGTTTTTTGTTTTTTTTAACCTTAAAGTAAGCTGAAATCGCAACAAATGGGTCTAACTACTCAGAGGACATTTTGCTTTGCAAGTATAATGAATAAAACCAAAAAGAAATAACTAGATAAAGAAAACGAGAATGGTGTTGCCTGGTTCTCAAGTACAGGCTTTCTCTGGTTATTCAGTGAATTCCATTAAGTATAATCCTCCACCTCTATACAGATTTATTTATTTATTTATTTATTTATTTATTTATTTATTTATTTATTTATTTATTTATTTATTTATTTATTTATTTAACTTGCTTATGTGTTCATTTGCTGTGGAGTCTAATGAATGAGATCTGCTGTGGGCTGTTTTCCTTAAGATTTGTGCAAATTCAGAGTGAGTCAACTCATATAAGCCTGTGCACTAAAGACTCCCTAAGTATGCATTGCCTTGAAACTCAGTAATAGCTTCTAAGGAGCCATTATGTAGTATCGTCTCAATGATCCATGCTCTGAGGACTCCCTAAATACGCATTGACACGATCGACCGTAACAACTCTGAAGAAGCTGTTATGGTCTATCAGGACAATGATCTGCAGATATTGGCAACACCTCTTCGCTTTTTCTGTAAAGATTGTAAGAGTCTCTGAAGAAGCTGCGGCTATCATGCCAGAAGACTCACCGATCAGATCAATGACCCATTGATCAAATCCATTTATCTTTGCCGTGGTTTGTTTACTTGTTTTAAGATTGTAACCCAAAGAGGTCAATATGCTAAACATAGTCCCTGCCAATATAACGGCTTTGAGATGTCTACAGATATAGGGAGGAGATCGGGAGGAGGAGGGTTTTTTGGAGATTTACAGCATAACCCTATGCATGTTGTCTGGCAATACAATTCAATAGCGGGGGGGGGGGAATCATTCTCCATGGAAACAGATACCACTGGATGAACCCATTCTAACTCCTCTCTGGAAGATCAAGAACCCACCAGAATAAATTTGGAGCACACAAATGTATAGGGAATGCCAGAGACAGGAGATAAACCCTTTCTATAAATACCGCCAACTTCATTTAAGGGAATCTCTCCGCTTATATTAGTGTGCATAAGTTTTACATCAGGGCTTGATTTGCACAGTGTTAAAGATGAAGTGTGGTCCTTGACTTACAATTGATCATTTAACAACTGTTCCCAGTTATAACGGCACTGGGAAAAAAAGAGACCTATTATAGCCTGTTCTCACACATCCGACCATTGCAGCATACCCACAGTCACACAATCAAGCGTCAGGTGACTGGCAATCTGCATGTACTTCCAATGGTTGTCATGTCCCGGGGTCCTGGGATTGTCATTTGCAACCTTCCGAGGGAGCCTCTGACAAGCAAAGTCAATGGGGAAAGCCAGATTCGCTTAACAACTGTAGTGATTCGCTTAACCAGGGCGAAAAGGTCGTAAAATGAGGCACAACTCACTTAACAACTGCCTTGCATAGCAGTGGAAATGTTGGGCTCCATTGTGGTCATAAATCAAGGATGACCAGTAAGTTACATTGCAGAAGAGGCCCCCATCTGTCTTCATTCTTGCTTATCAGAAATCCACTTCCTTGGACTAGAATTACCATTACTGCTCCCTACTATTTTATTCAACTAATTCCATTTTTAGAACAGGAAATCCTTGTCAAACCGGGTGCTTTTCCCAACTCTAACCGTGCCTGTGAAATGGTAGCAATTGAAGCTCAGCACATTTGGAAGGCACTAGCTTGAAGACGTCTGTCTTCAAGTTCAATTCACAAAAGAACACAGAAAACAGTTCCTGCTATAGGAACCCGTACGTTTCCTAAACTGCCAAAGAGTTCATGAAGAAAGTAGGATTATTTTCTAGGGAAGGAAGTTCCCAGAATACTGTTGGGTTTCATTCATACATATAGTTGGGCTACAAAAGGATAATTGGCTAGCCTGCAAGTTTTCCAGCTCATGCTTTTAATGCTGTTTCTAGGAAAATCTTTAGACACAAATCTGGGCTTATTTTTAAATATCCTTCTGTGCCAGAACTGGGGAGACATACTATTACTATGTGGCGCTTTGTTTTGTTTTTGTTTTTTTTTAAAAAAAGACTATTTGTAGTGCATTATCTTCTACACTGTTCATCGATGTTGCACAGCTTGTGGACTATCAAAATAGCTCTGTCCCTTTTAGAATCTAAAGGGAAACATGCCTCTCTGCAAACTGTGCTCAAGGACAGCAAAGCAGACACCTGGGGGGAAAAAATGAAGGGGGCATCCTAAAGAACCTGGAATGTCAAAGCACAGTTGGGGAAGCAGAGGCAAAATAACCTACTGCTCAAAAGGAAGGAGATAAGTGGCCAAGAGGCCAAAGACTTCAATGCAAACGGAAGTATATCATTGCTGAGAAAACCTACCAATTTAACTAAAATGGTTTGATTAATACAGTAGACTAGGGACTCCAGAAATCAACAGCCTCATGACAACGAAGGAATCCTTTGATAGTAACACCAATTCTCCCCAAAACAAAGGGATGATTATCAGCTGCACCATTTGGCAGACCAGTCCCTTAAAGTGAAAGTCAGTACAACCACTGAAGTTTTATTTATATAAAAGAGGGATGCGGTGGCTCAGTGGGTTAGGACGCTGAGCTTGTCGATCAGAAGGTCGGCAGTTTGGCGGGTCGAATCCCAAGTGCCGCGTAGCAGAGTGAGCGCCTGTTACTCGTCCCAGCTTCTGCCAACCTAGCAGTTCGAAAGCATGTAAAAATCCAAGTAGAAAAATAGGGACCACCATGGTGGGAAGGTAACAGCGTTCCGTGCGCCTTTGGCGTCTAGTCATGCCGGCCACATGACCACAGAGACGTCCTCGGACAAGCGCTGGCTCTTCGGCTTTGAAACGGAGATGAGCACCGGCCCCTAGAGTCGGAAACGACTAGCACACATGTGCGGGGGAACCTTTACCTTACCTATATAAAAGAGGAGAATGCCAATTTCTAAAAACAACAACAACAACAACACCCATACTTCTAGGGAACCATTTTCAGAAGCAAAGAGATTAAGGCGTTTTGGTTTGGGTTTTTTTAATGTAGCCCTGTCTAGTGATTTTTAATGTTCTTTCTTTTTGAAAACTGATCTTCAGATTCTCAAGACAGGGGGAGGAAAATTATTCTTACATTTTTTTTTTTGTAATCTGCAAAAGAAGTGACACCCTAGTTAAATCCACAAGCTAGCTCAATTTGTGTCACTTCCAGACTAAAGTCCAGAATACTCCACAATAAGACACAAGTCTTGAAGAGTTACAAATGTAATATGCATAATTATAAGTCAGCTATTGGATCAAGAACTTTTACTAGCATTGATGGAACTTTCCCTTCTCATTAGCTTTCTTCAGTTGTCAGTAAATGTGCAGACCTTATTTGAGAGAAGAAAATGTGAACAAGCCCTTCTGTGTTCCTCCTTGCCTATTCCAACATGGAGATGGTAATTGTTGGCAACATACAAACTTCTGTTTCTTTAATGGCTCTTCATTTGATGTGGAAGTTTGATTTCTGGCTCCCAAGTATGACCCAGAAGGATCTTGCTTTTCTCTTCTATTATCTGCTTTTCAGATATGCAAATTGACACAAGAGCAACAGAGAAAGCTGCGAAATGGCTGGCCTGACTATTCTTTCCTCATGATGGTGCAGGTTGAACCCAGAGAGAGCAAATAGTAGATAGGTAAAGTAATTGCATCAGATAGACAGATAATAGTGGTGATAGCAAGGGACCGTTCAGGAAGGATGTCACTTAGGGACATTTTACCCAAATGTCACAAGCTCCACTAAACAAACAAACCTAGCAAGGCTTTCCCTCTAATAGAAAAATGTGCAATTTTCTATCCTTCCTAAAGATTCTCAAAAGTGTATGGTGAAGAAAATCCAGAACCAGATCCAAGTCCAATTGTCTCTAAGCCAGCTCCTGGGTTCTTAAAAAGTAAATTACAAACTTGGGAGATATTTGGAAGCAATATCCCATGATCTGAATGCCATAGCCCAGCGATGGCGAACCTTTTAGAGACCGAGTGCCCAAACTGCAACCCAAAACCCACTTATGTATTGTCGGGTGCCAGATGGGTGTGGCCCATTGGATGGGCGTGGCCAATTGGGTGGGCGTGGCTGCAGTGGTAATGGCAGACTGGGTGGGACTAAAAAGTTCCATCAATTCCAACTTTGTGAGATCTTTTTTTTCCCCACGAGAAGTTGAAATTGATTGATTGAACGTTTTTTGTTGTTTTTTTGCACACAGCGGCAGCCTAAAGTGAAAGGGTTTAATAAAACCGGGCTGAAGGCCTAGGACTGGAGCGACGGCGCGTGTGCCCACAGAGAGGGCTCTGCGTGCCACCTGTGGCACGCGCGCCATAGGTTCGCCACCATGGCCACAGCCTTTTTAGGACGATAAAGATGAAGTAATTCGTGGACGAGGGAAATGTAGCAGATCTGCAATCATTACCTTTGTTGAGAACCCTGAAGGTTTCATTGAGCTGAAATTGATGAGGCCTACTTTGTCTCCCATTCCTCTGATATCTGAGGTGGTAATTCAAACAGGAAAAATCAAATTAGAGTCCATGCAAATTATACAGCAACGTCTGTGCATGGATGGCTGAAGTCATCAATAAAATTGTTCCACACTGACCCCTAAATGTGAAATCGTTTTATCCCTTGCTTACCTAAATGAATAGAGGGTGGGGGGGGGAAGGCTGTTTTAGGAATGGCAGCTAGTTTTGCCAAAACTGAGACTGCAGCAGCAAAATTCTTGATCCGCTCAAAGCTCCAATACCAATAACTTCTCTAAAAGTTCTGCAGATGACTGTGCCCTTTTCTATTTTTAATTTTTTCTGTTCGATTGCTTCAGTTCAATAGGCTGAGAAAGTATGTTAGAACAGTACCTTCAGGCAACTAAAAATCATTTGACTCAAGCTTTGTATTCATTTTGTTCTGGATGTCAGGCTACCACTATCTTTAAAATCAAGAGCAAAGGACTGTTAGTTTGAAGGTCTGGTTATAAAAATTTCTAATC
This sequence comes from Vipera ursinii, assembly GCF_947247035.1. Classification (NCBI taxonomy): domain Eukaryota; kingdom Metazoa; phylum Chordata; class Lepidosauria; order Squamata; family Viperidae; genus Vipera; species Vipera ursinii. The sequence continues at coordinate 28,044 of NW_028148454.1, read as the reverse complement.
TGCATTTTTTGGGGCATATGCTGCTACAGAACATAAATGTACTATGAGGGATAAAATATTAGAATCAAAAAGTTGGCTGAGGAATTCTGAGAATTGAAGTCCACACATCTTACACTTACTGGGGTTGAGAAATGCTGATTTAGACTATTTAATTCAAACCTCTGATCGGTGCAGAAATTCAAATTAAGCCATCCTTGACACATGGCAGTTGTATCCAATAAATGGATGTGGTTCTGTTGTTGCTCTTTTTTTCTAACATTCATTCACAATCTGCTTTCCTATATCTTAAGTCTCTTATTTTAGCCTGAAATATAAAATAACAAAACTTGCCTTTCTTCTAATATATGTTCAGGCATTTGAACTATAGGATTTAGTTTCTATTCTCCTGATCTCTGACTATTTCCTGAAGAGTGGGACTGAGAACTGGAGATAACGCTTGAGGTGGGTCTGAGCAAAGCAGAATAAAACGGAATTATCATTCCTGATTACTTGGAAATTACACTCTTGTTAATGTAATCTAAAACTGCATTTGCCATTTCTGGAGTCACGCCACACTGCTGACTCAAATCCCGTTTCTAATAAACTACTATTTCAAGATATATTTTCACAAGTACCATTACTTGAAGTGTAGGCTTGGATTTCACATGGCCCCTTAAACACCTTTAAGAAAAAAATATCCCCTTTTGTAGGGCACTCATACACTGAGTTAGATCAAGATTTTAATTCTGGTTCCTTAGTATATTAATTGGTTTCAACAGATTCCAAAGTATGTATTTTGTCTCTCAAAGCAACATGTTAGAAAAGGCTAGGCTTGTTCCCTATTCTTCTCTTTTTCTCTGTAATAGTGCAAAACCAGCGCAAAATCTCTGAGCAAAGTACATTTTCTAAACATCCCTCCCTTTTAAAAGACAGGTACACAATGCAGGACCCTGCAGCTGCAATTTTGATGTTGCTGGGAGGGGGGAACGCTCCTGTTTCTTAAAGCCCAGCTGGTCCTGAAATGTAATAAAATTGACATATTGATTCCTTTGAATTTACAAATGCCTGTTTCATAAACCCCATCCTAGGCATCTTTAGAGCACTGCCATCCCCCCTTCCAAATGGATCAATTATGTGCCCACGTAATCCTGTTACCTGTGAAATCCATGGAATACTTTTTGCATTTGCTGCAGTTCCCAGGCAGACAAACTTGCATTATGCACAGATTTAAAAAAAAAAGAGAGAGTATTTCCTTAATATTAGGGACAGCTTTCAAAGCGAAATGCAATCTTTTGGGTCTCCTACTGAAATAAAACAATAAAATAAAATAATAAAAAACAACAACAAAGGGCAATAAAATGCATAGATGTTTTCCCCTCTTCAAATAATCCTACTGCACCATAACCATTGTTCCCCGAGAGAAATCATTCATAAACTAATCTGGCAACTCTAAATATCTTAAACGCTGAAGTAAAACACCAATACTTCCAATACTACCTTGATTTGAAATGTGTGCATGTTGATTTTCCTATGTACTTTCCTTTCTATATCAATAATGTATTATCATTATAAAGTTGTTGCATGAAGTGAAAAACTAGAAAGAGATCACATCTGGCTAAAATAGTGAGAATATGAATAGTTTTACATTTCTAAATGTCAGAATTCTGTTTATATTTTCTATTATATATAGGAGGGAGGGAGGGAGGGAGGGAGGGAAGGAGGGAGGGAGGGAGGGAGGAAGGAAGGGAGGGAGGAAGGAAGGAAGGAAGGAAGGAAGGAAGGAAGGAAGGAAGGAAGGAAGGGTCAAGAACATGTATAACTGTATTTGTCTAGATGAGCAATAAAACATTTATGGAGATTTAGCTCCATGCATAAATACACAGAGGACTCATTCTCTTTTTAATCACCAGGTTGAAATGTGGCTTTCTTCTAATATTTCCTTAGAAATTCTGATAACATGCTATGCACAGACACAGATTCCTCTCTCTCTCTCTCTCACCCCCTCATATTATGCTGCTCCTGATTTGCTACACTTCAGTGCGCAACCAGCAGTTCAGTTACACTACATTTGCACTGTACAATTTGTCTCTAAAAGGTTCCTAAAATTATGAAACATCTTGTCTGCCACATGACCTGTGCACCAGCCTGCTTCAGTTTGCGGTGTGCATATTACATGCAGAGGAGAATGGGCTTCAGGAGAAGAAGAAAAGATCCAGGGGCAGACAAGGAAAGAGTGGAAAAAGTTTTCTTAAGCCGAAAACCCTTTAGCAATGGCCTCGCGCACCACGGCCATTGTTCCGAGGTGGGTTTAGAGATAAATGGCTGCCCGTTAACCAGATTTGACATGCTGTACAAAAGCAGCCACCTTTGGTCCCATGACACAGGCAAACAGAAAACACAACCAGCCAATTCTGGCAAAGATGCCTGACCTGAATAAAAGCACCACCATTTGTCACATCACTGTTACAAAATGTTTGAGGCTTCAGGGCTTGCCAGTGTTTGGCAAAAATGAATGTGGGGTAGCAGGAAGAAGAAGGAACATGCAGAGGTTTTGATGGGGTGGGATAAAAATCAATGCTTTTTTCCAACAACAACAACAACAACCCGATACGATCACATATAAAGCTTTGCTAAGTTTATCTTCCATCAAGCACATTAATTTCCTCCCCGGTACCTAGAAATAAAATTGTGCTGCCAATCAAACAGCATTCAAAATAGCAAGGCTGCAAGCCTACAGACACTTAGTTGGGAATAATCTCTGTTTTATGTAATGATTTACTTTTGTGTGGGGCTTCGCAACTTAAACCCTATTTGTGCTTCCTTCAAGGAAATTCCCATCTACTTCACCAGGGCTTTCTACCAAATAAGCTCGCTTCAGTTGCAAAGACTAAAATCCACTCTGGAAATAGAGGGGTGCAACTCTCTCTAGATAGTTATCTTAAAGTAAGCCACACTTCACTCAGTAAGGCTTCAGAGGAAGGAATGCATGATTTACCTGCTACTGTTTATACAGCAAAAATTATCATCTCTTCCTTTTGTTCAATGTAGATCTATCAGAGTGAGATGGGCTTTGGGCCACCGGAGTACTTCACTTGGCACATTATGCTTTGAGGTCTACTAGCTGGAGTGGGATGTAATTAAAATTGTGATTTAAGGCAGATACGATATGGAAAACAAGTTCCAAGTGAATACATGTTCAGCCAAGAAATCAGGAACTTGCATCAAGACTTTTGCTATTTATTCTTGCTTTCCCATTCTCAATTTTGAATGGATAGTGGAGGAGGAAAATATTCTGCACCGATTGAATTGTTAAATAGTGTTTTACTACACTGGGATCTACAATCTTAGATTGTACTAATCTGTTGCATATCACCCAGCAAAGTCCTAAGTAGATACTCATCTATTTCTGTCCCCTGCTTGCTCTACTCTGTACGAAAGACATACAAAATCAGGTAGTAAGTCAAGGAAACCCTTCTTAATAATTCATATCATAATCAATTTATAACAGTTTGTACTTAAATACGAATAATAAAAGCAACATTACTGTTGCTTCAGAGATTGATAACTCCTGTTATTCAAGAATGTTTCGTAAAAATATTTTTATGTCAATATAATATATTTTAAAAATGTGCAAATGAATGTCTTGGAAAAATAGATATAAAAACTAATTTGTGATTATTCTGGCATAGCATAGGACAATCGATAATAAAAACTAGATTTGAATTTAAAATCCCATCTAAAAAAAATCCTTGAGTTTCAGCTTTACTTTTTTTATACTATTATACTTTAATTAATCCCTAAATTACATGCCCAGAAATTGTGTTCAGTATAACATGAGTAAAATTAAAAATGGAATCTGAAATTTCATGTCAGAGTTGTCTTATATGTTGCTTTATAAATCTTTTGTCTTAGGTTATAAAACTTTTTTTTAATTTGATGTTACTAGCATTTACAAAAATTCTCAAAGCTATAAATCCTAAGAATGGATTGCCTTGTCAAGAGAATGAATCCAAATTTATTCTATGCTGTACAAGCTGCATCTAATTAATATTATTGCAAAAGAGACAGAATGAAAACCCAATTTTTATTTTTATTTTTTTAAAAAAAAACCTGCTTTGGCCATAATTAATTGAACAAGCAACTCTGGAATTTCTATTATCTGCTGTTTATTGCAGTATGAACTATCTCCTGCAAAGAAGGACAAGTTAAACAACAGGCAATTGTCCCTTCTTGATGATTTTAAAAGAGGAAGTATCTTCATCAAGTTAATTGCCATACTAGAGTCCAATGAATAGACTACTCTGCAATGATTAAGGAAGCACCAGCAGAAAAAAAAAAGCTGTTCTGTCCATGGTATTGTATCTAATGAGGTCTGTCTATACCTGGAATAGTACCCACCAAAGCAATGGTCTCCCTTTTTTGCCCTCTAAAATCTATTCCAGGCTCTTAGAAAATCTTCCACAGCAGATATGGAAGAAGGGACAGGGAATGTCTTGGAGTAAAGGGGAGGGAAGGGAGGGAAAGGGGAAGGAGGGAGGGGAAAAGAGAAAGAGAGAAAGAATGTGATAAAGGCCATTTAAAATATTGTAGCTAGAAATTTTGCCTGTTAAAGAACTTGTTGAAATTCAGGCCAAAGTTATCATTGAAGTACAGGGTATCTCAGAACTTGCAATCTCCACATAAACATGTACATGTAGAATTAGAATAAAACACACATATTCTATCTTGAGTATTTGGAAGAACAAATTCAGGTGCTGTTTGCATGCTTTGTTGTAAAGGACGTTTTGTTTTAATGGGAAAAAATGATAATCCATTATATACATGTGGAAGCTTCATTCCGTTATTTTGTACAGTAGGCCATTGTTCCTTAATTCACAGTCAATGCCAACATACAGGTTATTCTGACACGCAATGCAGTTTGGCAAGAAACCAGTTTGCTAAATGTATGTGGTCAAGTTTTATAAGTGAACAGTATTACAATCCAACAAAATCAACCCCGTTGCTGATTCCTTAACATTCTGTTACTAAATGTTATTATAAACTACAGTTAAGGAGAAAAGATATGACAGGAAATGGTCACTTGAAGGAGATTTTATTGCTGCTGGCCTTGACAAGCCATCAGACTGATCTCGATTACATACAGATGCACGTCATATTTCTCAGTATCCAAATTGTTAGAACACAGGGACGGCAATTCTGAGTGGATTTCTTTTTTCTTTTGCACTGTAACTTCAAGGAAACATACATCACATTTGTACCTGTCCTTCTTACACAAGTAGAAAACTATAACACCAGTCCTTGTAGCTGAAGTAAATGCTGCTGTACCCAAACATAGTTTGATTTGGATAAGTGAGGAAATGCTGATATTTATGGTCCGCATCAAAGGTCCTGGCACTTTGTACTGTCAGCATCTTATCTGATGTTCCACCTCCGATGTGGTGGAATCATCAATGCTTTCAGAAAATGCCAAGCTAACATATTGTACCATCTATGGCAAGATTTCTCACTAAGACAAGATGAAGAATGTAGAGATTCATTTTCAAATTACCTCAATATTTTGAAAACATTTTCACCTGCATGCTGAGAATGCTAAGAATGGGAAGGAAGGCAATTGTGCATTTACACAGACTCCACTGCATTCATTTATAAATTACCTCATCACTGACTAAAATTAACACTGATTCTACAGGCAATTTCTCAATTTCCAATGCTAATTACATTTTTTTTAACTTTTAAATTCTGTACCACCTGTTTTGGGCAAGACATCTTAGGCAGCGCGACCGCATTTAATCACAATTTTAATTAACCGCCCTGTAGATGTGAAAAAGAAGCAATTATAATGTAGATGAATGATGATTTTTCTGCATTAAATTGTTTTGTTTCCCTGCTATGTTGATTGCAACACAGCGCACAAATACAGTAACTGTACTATTCCCACCCACCCCACTCCCAATTGTGGTTTAATAATTGTTTTTTTGGGGAAATAGTTTGATAACAAGTGACTTCATCTGTTTACAAATTGATTGATACCATTAACTCACTGTTTTCTGTGGCACGTATATTGTATTGCACAGGATGGCACTAAATATAATTAGACAAGCATAGTTTTTGCAGCACTCTTTTGAAATTGTAAAATTAACTGTAACTAAACTTGTTTTTATTCAAATAAACTGCTATCTAACAAGTTAAAGGTGATCCTAAACAATCAAAGCATTCCACTTCAACCAGTTCAATAAATCAATATATTTCGCCCAATAGCCAAATGTGGTAACTTGGTCGACAGGGAGCTGGAGTACTGACAGCTAACTAGTAAACAAAAATTGTCTAAATTATCTAGGAAAAGGTAGAAGGATTATCAAGAAAGAAGGATAAAACTTAGGTATCCTTCCTTGAAATTAGGAAGAGAAAGTACATGATCTGTAAAAACACAATAGTCAAAAAACCCTGAAGCCTGGAAACACAGCTTATGGTTACATTGCTAAATTACATTGATTACATTGCTTAAAAAAAAACTGGGGAGGGTATACAAATGCAAAGAGTATTTGTGATGTTGGCTACCATTATTTACTGTTCACAGTAGATCCTTCTAAGGAATAAGCACATGTAGTTAGGTATATTAACGTTGCAAAGACAACCCGACCTGTTTTCAGTCCCAGGGCTCAGCTGCATAAAACTTTGAGATTGCATGCCATGTCTTTTTATCTGTCTTTATCTTCATAGGCATTGCAGCAAATTCATACATAACATGCAATACCCAGAAAATATTGCATGCTCGACCAGTTTCCTAAACCATTTTATTTTTGACACGCCTAGCATGCTTTCTCAAACAGCACATAATTAAAGAATAAATTTTCCTTCAATGGCAGACGAAGTAATATTTCATCAAGAATTTTAAAAATCTTATCTCCAGAAAGGAAAGGTTTTTTTCCTTCTGCATCAAGAAACACCGTTATAGTTTTTAGAATTTTTTTGGGGGGGTCATCAAGTTTTTGACACCTTGCTAGGTGGTACTCGAATATTGCCATATCCAAAAAGTGGTACAATCGGTGAAAAGGTTGAAAAGCCCTGGACTAGAAGACCTCCAAGGTCCCCTCCAATTATTATTATTATTATTATTATTATTATTATTATTATTATTATTATTATTATTATTATTATTATTATTATTATTATATTTTTGTCCTGAATACACAGTCAGGTTACCTCTCCAACAGGAAATTATTATTTTAAACTGATTTCCTTCAAAAATTGCCACATTATAAAATAGTGATTCATGTCTTTGATTTCTGCAGCACGAGGTTGCTGTATCTAGTGTATATCAGTTTGGTCCACTGTTTAAGGCAACAGTTTAGAAAGCAGGAGATCATGAGTTCAAGTCCCACCTTAGCCATGAAAGCCAGCTGGGTGACTTTAGGCCAATTATTCTCTCAGCCCAACCCACCTCACAGGGTTGTTGCTGTGGGAAAAATGGGAGGTGGAAGGTCTGCCTTGAGTTATTTGTAAAAATAATAAAAAGTCTAGATACATATAAACATATATATATATATATATATATATATATATATATATATATATATATATATATATTATATATATATATATATAAAATAAATAAGAAGTCTGGAATGTTCTCATTTTCTTAAAACAGTCCTTCTTTTAGCAAGCAAAAATTGTCTGGCCAGGAAGCATTCTGAAAGACAAATAGAAATTGATTCCTTTATCTTTTTAAGCTCTTAATTATTTGGAGTGGTAAAAATGGGGAAGAGCTAACTTTTAAATATTTTCAGCAATATTCAGAAGATATACCTGATCTTCTAATAACTTTTTTCTGTGATGCATTTGAAATGCTAGTTGAGAATGTGTGAGAGGAATGTGTGAGAGGAATACGTGGAAATTTGTCCAGCAACTCTGTGACAAAAGAGTTAAGGCCCGAAAGGTCAAACTAAAGTTTATTTCCTCATAGCCTTAATGGGTGGGTTTTATCTGCAAAAGGAGGCAGACTTACAAAAAGGGCAACTAATATTTCAAACAGCCTCTCTGCGTGGAAACACAAGGAATCTATCTTCTGTATCAAGTGAGATTGGGACCCGAAAGATAATATTGCGAACCTGGACCCAGTCACCAGCACTTCTGAAGAAGTTACTGGATGTCAGTAGGTGCAAAATTACCGCAAAGGTCAGATAATATCAGGTATTTCCTTTTAATGTTGCCTTCATCTGATACTGTGAAGGCTTTAGCTTTATAAGTCCGTAAGTGAGGTGAAAGGTCATGTCAGCTAGTGTAATATATCTTTCACAACTATCAACTTGATGATACTGTTGATAGCACATGAAAAACAGAGGAAGCAGAATCCAACACTCTATGATCTGGCAACTGGTGTACTTAGGATTGTGTGCTAAAGCAGCTGTGTTCATGGTTGTAGATATACAGGTTTTAGCCTATCTTGTGGAATCTACATATTCTTAACTATGCACACTACTACACAACCAGCAGGTACAGTAGTACTGTCTTTTCCCTCCATTTCCATTCACAGATAATTTTGAAAAGCATGGATCATTAGCATCAGCTAGAGATATTCTAACACAAAGAGATGTAGAGATGTCATCAGGAGGTTGTAGCAGAGGATTCTATGTTCTCCTTTCTTTTTTCTTTTCACAATGAGACCACTTCTACGAAAATTCACTGCGTTAAAGGAGATGTAAAACTGTCTGGAACAAATTTCAAATTGCACTTGGTATTGAATCAATTTCATTCTAAGGACAAGCTTGCTGTTTGGTTGCAAAAAGATGCATGACACATGTCAGGGGGGAGGCGCTCGGGGGGGGGAGAGGAGGAAAGAAGGTTGGTAATGTTAACAACTTTACTTAAAGTGTCCGACTACATAGAAACAAATTATACTTTTTGCTCCAGACATGTATTCAATTGGTGATTGTGACAATCATACAAAAATGCATCCGTTGCAGAATATCTTTCCATTTTAGTTTTTTCCAAGATGCTGCCTAAAATTCCAATAATAATTATAATAATGAACTGACAAGCTACTAGAGTGAAACAAACAAACAAAAACATTAATATATGTACTATGGACAATTGCAGTTTACAGCATTGTATCCAAGTATCTGAGAAACAGGCATCTGCAGGAATGCAGAAAAGCTTGGCTATTAACTTCAATAACAGCAGGATCAGGTGTGCTGTTGGGTTGTTAATAATGATCTTACATCTTATTTTCTTCTAGCTTGTCTGTTATATAAATATTTAGAGTGATGTATTAATAGGAGATACCTCATCTCATTTTTACATGGAAAAGCCACTATTATATCTCAGTTTTGACGATTTTCATGCCCATTATCGTACAAATAAACATCTTATGCATAAAAGGAAGGCAAACTGTGTCATATCTTGTGTTCTCCCCCACCCCCCAAAAAAACCATTAAAATGTTTTAACTTTATTTTAGATTTTTATCTGGACTTTTTTTCTATTTATGAACTGCCCAGAGCCACTCAGACAGTGTATAAATTTGATTAAAAATAAATAAAACTTATTCTCTTTCATCGTCTCGTATCTTCCTGTGCAACCCTTGATGAGGATGTATACTGAGAAAAGATACAGTAGAAAGCAAAGGTAGTCTTTACGGCTAGTATAAAGAAGTCGAAGTTGAAAGGAAACTCACAGGAGCAGTAAAGTAAAACAGATTTCATCCAAAAGATTCAATTTCAGAGGTAGGTTCTCAACTGAATTCTTGGGGGGGGGGGGGGTGGAGAAGAAAAGACTTGAGGATTCCACTGTTTCTCTTCTTCATTCCACCACCTTCCTGCTTGTAGCCTTCATTTGAAGAACAGCTCTCTTCCATAAGAAGAAGCAAAGCAAAGTTATCTAGGATTGTTAGATCAGTCAAGTCTTTTTCACAACAGCGAACTTAAGACATACTGATCCTATTTACACATTACGGGTTCCACTCCAGGAAACCTTTATCTCCAGGTATATCTCCCCATGATTTCCTTCCCTCTTCTGGCACCAAGCAGATGTAACATTTTTTCCGGGTGGAGAAATCTAATGCTTTGAACCCTGCTCTTTATCACCAATCCCTGCTTTGCAATAAAGGGTGGGCAAAACTAACACACAAAACAACCCCCCCGCCCCCAAGCATTAGTAGGTAATGTTGGTGGACAAAATGCTGGCGTAGACTTGGATGAACAGATTTGATAGACTTTCACTTGAAGTGGTACATGCTTCACCCTAATCTTATTATCGATATCACCCTCATTTTTTTTCCTACCATTCAAAGTTTGACCTGACTGTGAGAAAACGCACACAGACCACAAAAGGAGCAAATACTTTCTATCTGAACCTAATTAGTCACTGCTTGGAGTCTAAGCATTCCTTTGGAAACTTATAAAACTGGGAACATCCGTGTTCTTACAAGATTGGATGTCTCAGTCAGTCTTTCTGTGATATGAAGCACATTGAAAATTAAATACCTGATCTTCAGTGGGAGTTCATTGCCAGTCCCTGCACCTTCACACCCCGACCTAACAAAAATTCTTTCCAGCAAAAACAGTTTGCCATGGCTACCTTCTAAGTCATCTTTCTAATCTCTTAGCAAAGCCAAAGATTTTTTAAAAGGCCAAGGAGAAAGAAAAACAAGTCATAATTTCTCTTCTCCCTTTGCAGGGAGACCTAAAGCATCTACAGAAGAAAACCTGGTCACTCTATCTTTTTTTTTTAGGAACTGCCATTTCATGAAGTTGTCTCTTCCTAATGAGCCTTAAAAAAACCACTACCCTTAATCCTGCTTCTTCTGTGTTCCTGTTAACCTGCCATCATTCAGTTCCTTTATTTCTGGCTGCTGAGATTCATGTGACAATGCTTACAGGTATTTGCAAAAAGATTCCTTTTATCACAGCGGTAGCAGGGGATAATATGTCATTTGAAGAGTCCAGCCTGCCTGCCCCATCTGTCCTTAGAAGTAACCTTTCCTTAGGAGCTTATAAGAAAATCCACTGTTACAATAAATAATGATTCTCAACAAATGATCAAAGAATGAATAAATTGGGTGGGTTTTGTAAAAAAAAAAATAAAAAAAATGAAATGCTATTTTTTTTTCCTCCCTCCCATTTTTTTTTAAAAGTGGACAGAGTGGAGAACGGCTCATAGCCATTTCACTTATTCAGGAAGCTGATTTTTGAAATGTTGGCTGTATGGCAATTGTTTAGTTCAAAATGGATCTGCCATTCTCTGAAGCAGAAGCTTTCAAACTGAAAGTTTGCAATAAAGGAACGCATATTGTTCGGAATTTAATTTCTAACATCTAGGAATAAGCAGAGCATTAAATCAAGCAAAACTGTGACAAGACCAATGATGCCAGCGAGGCATCTCCAGCCCCCTTTGTTCACAGCTTAACAAAACTGTGCCGTCACACCACTTTAGCTCAACAGTGCCTGTCGAATGGGCATCAGCAGATCAGCCAATGCCTGTCACATGTAGGGCTGAAAAACTGCTTGAAAGCATGGCTTTACTGTAGCAGAAGTCTGGTTCAGGAAAGTGAGGAGGTGGTGTTTCTGTTTGTATTTGAATCACCCAGCAAAAGGCTAAAGAAGAAAACAACAAAAATGCAATGAATCCAGCAGGACACATTTCACAAGAATAACACTTTTCTTCTTATTTTCCTGTCATAAATTATTCTTGGATATTTCCCCCCCAGTTCTTTTAAATGAGCAGAAGAAATTTTAGGGCTAAGTATGACAAAATCAATGAGACTGTTAGCAAACCTGATTTAAAAAGCACTGTGGCTTCCTCTGAAACATTGTGCACGCATGTATGTGAACACAACTTTGGTTATGCTTTATGCAAACATATTTCATTGCAAATGGAGTCTACTGAACTCAAAAACTTTCCTTATGCAGAAAAAATGTTAGTTTGTCAAGAATGTTTTATTTTCAGGAAACCTATATATCGAATATATATATATATATATATATATATATATATATATATATATATATATATATATATATATATATATATATAAATGGAAATGAAATACTACATTATCAAGCCATCTTAATCCTTTTTACTTAAATATCTGCCTCTTCTTCTACTGAATCAATTGCAAAGAAACATTAGTCTTTGGGCTTTAGATTTAGATTGCATTCCTATATTTTTCCTGAGTATAGTCTCCATGAAACTGTGTCAGCTTTACTTCTGAGTAAACAGTGTGTACTTTAAAAAGTCAAGATTGTGTTTTATTGGTGTTGCCTGTGAATAGGGCATCTCATTAATTTGGGGAGAGTAATTATTGCACAAATAAAACATGTTTGTTGACATTCTTACACTATTTATATAGCACCAGATTCAATTTAAATTTTTTATAAAGCTGGGCTGTGCAATATTTGAGTTCTAGTCTTCTGAACAGCTGAACAGTTTTGATCCTTATTGATTCTTCATATCCCTACAATAGGGATCATCGTTTTTTGAAAAATCTCTGCTGCCCTTCCTTTACTTTTCAAAAGTTTATGGGAGTTACCAAAGAACTTTGACTGGGGTTTAATTAGGACTGACCACTCCTCTCCAATCATATTAAGCTAGAGGAATTTACACCCCACTGAACCAAAGCTGAGCATTAACAGCTAGGTCCAAGGAACTCAAAGCTAAGGATCTTTGGTTGTTGCAACACCATTTGGGAACCACTGAGTACTTTTAAGACCTAAAAGATTTGTTCCTTTTCTTGCTCCTTTGCCCACTAAAGTTGGAAAGCTTCACTCCGAGTGTGCCTTTCACTCTGCTACTGTCAGTTTGCTGCTTGCACTTTAGCTGTCTCTTTCCCAGTCGCTACCCTGTCAGTTTCTGGCCTGCCAATTTCTACTTGAAGCTTGACTGGGTTGATTTGATGCAAATACCTCCGGGGAAAACCCTGAAACTGATGAACAGTTATGTCAAGTCGATTTTGCACCATCGGGAAAAGGTAACCTCAGAGAGAGAGAGAGAGAGAGAGAGAGAGAGAGAGAGAGAGAGAGAGAGAGAGAGAACAAGGTTAAAGAGACAAGGGCTTTTTCACGTGTAATACCACCACCGCACATCTCATTCGCTGTTTACCATCCCTCAGAAATTGTAACTGTCAGAATTAGTCCTAATTGCAGATGCAAAAGCTGCCATTATAATAAAAACAGAGGCAGTGCAGGCATTAAATGCGGCAGCCTAATTTGTGAGACTACTGAAAAGGTAGAGTAAATGAATATTTCATTACTTTAATTACCAGGGACTACTCTTTTCTTGCTGTCTTATGATAAGTGTTGCTGTAACTAGCAATAGCAAACAGTAAAACATAAAGTGCAACCGAAGTACGGCTTGTCGGAGCCCTGGCTGCTGCTTTAAAGTATCAGCAGCAAAAAGTATTGTCTGTCTGTCTGTCTGTCTGTCTGTCTGTCTGTCTCTCTCTCTCTCTCTCTCTCTTGTGTGTGTGTGTGTGTTTTTGTGAGTGTGGAGAGAATATTGTCTGTTGCTGGCTTTTGCCTTTTTTTCTGAGACTGTCAGGAACAGAGACGGAAACTCCTCCAACATTAAAAAAAAAGTGAGTAGAAAGGAAACAACGGAATCCAAGACGGAGAAAACAGCAAAATGCCAACCCTTAAAAAAAAACCACCCAAAAGCCTGGAAAGGAAGAGTGAAAAGCAATTCACAGACGTCCGTGGAAAGGTGCACGCCGAGCCCCGCAGCGCCCAGGGCCGTGCATTAAATAGCATCGCCTCGCAGCAAAGAAGAGCAAAGGTTTCTTTCGACGGCTGTCGCCGGACAAGTCTAGAGAACAAAGTATGGAGGAGGTGGGGATTCAAAGCAATCCGAGAAACTTCCGAAGTTTGCCCAGAGCAGAGTCGGGAGAGAAAGGCTGACTCTCTGGCAAGCTGCGGGAAGGCAATTTAGCTGACTTTGTAATAATCCCGCTTGGGGTGTGTGTGTGAAAGCCCTAATAAGCAGGCATATACATAGAATGAAGGCTACTGCTAAGCTTGTAAGCCGCCCTGAGTCTTCGGAGAAGGGCGGGATATAAATGGAATTAAAATAAATAAAAAAATAAAACGGCCGGGAACGGGAGAGGGAGGGGGGGAGAGACGAGAGTATCAATAATTACTCAAGCTTGACAGGTCAGAAATTTCCTCCTCCTTCCACCCCCCCCCCCGTGCCTCGGCAGAAACGTCAATCTCAGGTAGAAGGGAAGCGCCGTCGGAGAGGAGGGGTGTTGCATTAGGTGGGGAGCGGTGGCGGAGCCCGGCTGAAGCCAGCCTGTCTCTGCATTTATCACTCCGTCCCAGAGGAGGTGTTTTGTTCGACATCGCAGCTTGACGGCAGAAAAATCCCTCTCCCACCCCCACCCCCTCCCCACCTCCCGGCAGTCCTTCTCACAGAACCCGCTGACACGCATCGCTCGCAGTCCCGCTTTCACCAGGCCGCCGGGCCGCTCCCTCGCGCTTTTAGCTCCGCGCGCTTCGCGCGTTTTCCGAGGGTTGCCCGGATTCAGACGAGCCGCCCTCGCCTATTTGCAAAGATACAAATTCCTCGGGTGAGGGAGGGGGGGCGGGGAGAGAAGGCAACCAGAACTGGCAAGTCTCTTCTCTCTTTTTATCTCTCTCTCTCTCTCTTTAAAAACTTTTTTTCTCTTTTTTTCCTCTTTCTCTCTCTCTCTCTCTCTCTCTCTCTGTGTGTGTGTGTGTGTGATTTTTACCACGCAGTATAAACTTTAGGATAAAAAAAAACACCAACTGCTGGGTTTATTTTTCTTGGAGGGAGAGACTCCCAAGAGTTGAACCAGGCTTATCTGAGCGGGTAAAAGAAAAAAAGAAAAAAAAAAGAGGAGGAGGAGCAGCAACTAAACAAGATGTAGGACAGGGGTCTTCAAACTTGGCCCTTTTATGACTTGTGGACTTCAACTCCCAGAATTCCTCAGCCAGCCATGCTGTACCACACATGAAGTCCACAAGTCATAAAAGGGCCAAGTTTGAAGACCCCTGATGTAGGAGAAGAAAAAAGTAGCGGAAGACCGGACGCCGGGCCGCTCAACTGGGCCACCGCCGGAATTTCTCATTGGAAGAGCACGAAGGTAGGGGCGGGGCAGACTGGCTTATAGCGGGAGAGGCACTTCTCCATCCGTCCAATTCAAAACGGTCCTGCCTCTGGCGTTCCCGCCTTTTCTTCCCCAGCCCGGGCTTGCGCATTTACCTCCTTGCGCATGCGTAGTTAGGGTTTGCCGTTTTAACGCCCCCTGTGGAAGGGGTAAGGTAGTACGATGCTATATAAATAAAATAAGGTGACAGTTTTTTTTGTTTCTTTTTTTTTAAAGTAACCCCTCCTCTTACTTTGGTTTCTTATAAGCAGTACTGGGATTCAGCCGGTTCGCACCACTTCGGCAGAACCAGTAGCTAATTTTTTTTGTTGCCCAGGCCCAGAATGGACTTCCGGAAGTGGCATCCACAGAGAGAACCGGTTGTTCACATATCTGAATCCCACCACTGCTTATAAAAATATCTTTCGGGGCATTTCTGAAGCCTATGGCCAATGCCAGACCATCAACCGCTGGAATACGGGGTGAGAGTACAATCCTACATACGGGAGCACAAAAGTACTGTAAGACCTAAAATGGACTGAAGAGAAGACGTGCTACTGCTAAGCTTGTAAGCCGCCCTGAGTCTTCCGAGAAGGGCGGGATATAAATGGAATAAAAATAAAAATAAATAAGTCATATTTTGAAACAGAAAGCATATTGAGCCCACACGTGACACCAAGCCACCATGTGGCTTCTCTGTCTCCTGTAAGCCAAGCTACTCAAATGGTGGTGAATTCAGATACCTGAATTCTTCAACAACTCCTAGCTGAACGTGAAGCAGGACCTGAGAGTGTTCTTAATAATCCTTAAGGAGAATCACAGGCACTTTTTTTTTTCTTAAAGCACCAATTTCCAAAATTCCGAGCCTCGCTTACCTGGGAATAAGTCCCAGTCAACTCAGTGGGGCTTACATCTGAATGGAGCTGCATTCACACTGGAAAGAAGGGAAGCACCTCATTTCTTGAGCAGGAAAGCAAGAGGTGTTGTTTTTCCGAAGCTCAACTTTCTCCATCCGTAAAAGATTAGGCAGACCCCATATGTCTAATGCTTTTCAACCTACTTGTTTTGATTGCCTATGTGAGTCAACATATCAATACATGTCGGAGATTCAGATCTAATCTTATTTCAACAGTAGGTGCCACATAATGAAGGAAGAGAACTTTGTACTGTGTTAACAGCCCCAGATTCACTCACATCAATTAAGCTGGGTTAGTTAGTTCCTCCCTTTGTCAGCAGGACACATTAGCTATAGCAACTGGACTAAGAGTGGATTTCCCTTTTTTTCCTACTGTTTAACCAGTTTCTCCCCCACCCCGCTCCCCAAAATACCTGAAGTTATTCTGCTTGGAACACCAGTCAGCTCAGTTGATGTTAATGAGGTTGGAAATTGAAGCATCTTCTTTGGACGTTTAAAAGAAAAGGAGGGAAGCAGTTTTGAGGAAATCAGACTTTACCAATACACTGTTTGATGGATCAGTTCTTACTGTAGGAAAACCAAAGCTATTTAACTAGCGCAGACCAGCCTACTCCGAGTTTATCCATTGTTGAGGTCCACATTTTGAAGGACAAGAGTTGCTACAAATTCCAGAAGCAGCCTCCTCCCTCCCCACCTGAGGCCCACCAGATGTTGAGCTAGAACGCCTGTCACTCCTCCTGTGCACACCCATCCTCGAGAAACCTGATAGAGGGCTACTGTAAGTCTTGGATAGTTGGAAAAGCGATCCTTGCTAGCTAGAGTCAGGAAGCCTACCCAGGAATATTAGGAGAGAAAAGAAGGCATACAAATTGGAATCTAGATATTCTACTTCTCAAAAAGCAGATTTTTCGGTGCTGTATTTAAAATCTTATGCAATTGGCCAAACGGGAGTACAGACTAAAATGTCAGGGTTGTGCTTGAGAGCTGCCAGTCAAATTTAGCAAGGTTTAGCAAAGGTAGGAGTTATTTGTTCCTCTGTTATTCCCGAAACAGCAGAGAGTGCAGGAAGGTAGGGCCCCAGCTCTGGGTTCCATTAGCCAACGACAGTTCAATGGAGTCCTCTAAAGAAAACGGGGGTGGGTATTGGGTTGGAGTATTTGAAGTGGTTGAAATTTAGCCACTTGTTGGAGGAGGAGGAGGAGGAGGAAGACGCCAGGGAAGGGAGAACTGTGGAGATCAGAGGCGCTGCAATATCTTAATCTGGTATTGATTCTTTTCCTTGCTAGGCATCAAAAGATGCCGTGCAAGGAGGGAGGGAGGTGGAAATGTCACCAGGGGAGAAGCGACATAAGCATTCATTGGGGAACCCCTCTGCGCTGCTACTAGGTTTCTAAAAATCACATTCCGCCCACACCCGTGGGAATTAATCCAAACCGACTATTGCACCTGATCCATTCCTCCCGATCGTTTCCACAGATGAGAAACCTTGCTTCCCCGGGAGGAACAAACCTTGAAGGGCAGGAAGCCGGCCTTTCATCTGGGGTGACTGCGAACAGGGGGGGGGAGGGGGAGAATGAGGCCGCAGTGAGCTTCACTGGGAGAAGTGGGGGGTCTCCTCTAGAAAAGTGGGCCCAGGATTGCAGTTTAAACGGGTGCTAATAGAAGACGAATCCGCAGCAACAGAACTTGACGGTTGCTGGAAAAACGTAGCAGGTTCTTCTCTCTCCCCCCCCCGACCCCCCTCACTTTACCTCCTGCCTGACACGGTGATAATCTATTCTAGTCTTCGTCTCTTCACTCCGCCTTCCCCCTTCCCCGGTGCCCCAATAACAAAGAATAATAATAAAAAAAAAAGAACTTCCAATTCTGCTTTAATTAATTGCTTGCTAGCGACCATACACACCCCATCAGCTCTGGTTCGTTAGCGAAGCTGGAAACGGGGGGAAAGAGTGGAAGTGGGTCTTAACACTCACCGAATGAGAATGTCGGTAGGGTTTTTTTAAAATAAAAAAAATAAAAATCCCAGAAAGCGAGATGCTTACCAGACAAGGGACCTAATGTTTGGATGCCTAACAGGACCAAAAGGACGGGGGGGGGGCGGGGGTTGCCTTTCTGGAACCCGAGTGCCTCCCGTTTCAAAGAAGTCAGCTGAAAAGCTCTGGAGCCAGAGAATTGCTTTCTTTGAGACACACTCCGGCGCGCTCTTCCCTTTCGGCCTTCGGATGCGCTAAACTTTTTTTCTAAACAAATGCAACACGCGCTACTCTTGAGACCGATTTAGACACCCATTTGGAGTGGTCACGCGTTCTCCCGCGGCCCACACCCAACGCCAGGCTCCTCTATCTTTTCTTTCAACTACCCAGGCATTCCCACTCCCCCGCCCCCCCCTTCCCTTCCTCCGGAGCGTGGCTTTCCTCCTCCTTCCTCCGCGGATCAGAAGCGCCTCCAGAGTCTAGGACGGTCGGTCGGGTGGGGAGGGAAAGGTGGGCATCGTTCAGCCAGTCTCCTCTTAGAAAGCGGGATCGAGGGATCTAAGGATCATCTACTCTGGGCGATCCCGCGGTGCCCAGCACCTCTCCCCAGGACTGGAAAACCAACCGCGTCCACACGTGAATCACTCGAGAACGCGGGAGGATCGAAGCAAAGGTTGACCTCGCCATTTTCCAGAGGCGGGCTGCTCGTTGCGCTTCTCCTTTGGCGACTCGGGGGGAAATTGCTCCCACCCCGGGCTACAGCCTTCTTCCCCCCCCCCCACCCCCGGACGGTGCCAACCGCAATTAGATCAACCAGTGGGATCACTTTAATTCCTCTCCTAAACCACGGCTCTGGCCGAGGTTTGGCATCGCTTGGGAATGCCTTTTTTTAAAAAAAGAACCCTCACCTTTTGGTCTGTTTCGCCCCCGCGTCGCCTTTCCGAAGCAACCCTGCCTGCTCGGCCGTTCCTAGGGAAGACAGTAAGGCAATAAATGCATCGTCGTGGGATGATTTGGCAATGGACGTGGCACCTAAGCGGGGCTCCCCTGGCACACCCTGGAAAGGCCGCTGCTGGTGCTTCTGCGGGACTGAAGGGCTTCCAGGCAGGCAGACACCCTTTCGGAGGCAGAAGTTGGGTTGCGCGTGTTTATGTGCCCTTATAGCCCTTACAGCCCTTATAGCCAAGCTTACGGGCATCAGAAAGGGAGCTATTTTTCCATCTTTCGTCCCCTTTCTTCAATGCACCTTCACCCCACCCCTGTTCAAAACTGCTGCTTCAGCCTAGGCAGGAAGCAAGAAAGGAACCCCACGCTAGGACACTCACACAGACGCACACCAAACATAAAATCACCAGGAGGCTGCGACAAAAGGGCTCTTCACCAGCTTGACACACTGTGGCCTCGACCTAGCAAAATACATTCAATTCTCCCGTGTCTCCTACTCTTCTCCCCCTTTATCGCAGGCCGGTTTGTGGCTGTTCTAACGGTGACACCTACAGATCTTGTGCCTGTATCTGTCCCTTTGTCAAACATTATTGGAGGGAAGGGAGGACGTATTGGAGAGAAGGAGATTTCAGAAAGGAGAGGAGGGGGCAGGGCGGAAGTGAAAGTGAATCAATCTGAAGCGTGGAGTTTCCCTGTGGCTATAGCCACCCCATCCTCTGAGAGCAAAGTAACAAGAATGGGTGGGTGAGACTGATCAGGGAACTCGTGGAGAGCGATCCTGTTTTCAATGAACTGAATGGAGCTTAACAAATGCACACATGGAGGAAAAGGAGTGCATAAATTAAGGGTTCGCCTTACCAGGCACACACCTTCTCCAGGTTGTGGAGTTGGCTCACACCGGTTCCTGCCTAAAAGTGGCCTCAACTGTTTCCATCTGCTTCCATCAGAGCTGCTAGGTTTCATGGGTGGGGGGGGGGGCTTCCCAACAAAATGGCCAAAACCCGAGAGGGGCCAGTGCTGAGTTAAGGTGAACTTACTTCTGAACCTGGTGTTGGATGTTATCCCTTGCATGTATGGGAGACTCCCCCCCCCCAAAATCAAACATGATTTGGTGAACAGCGTCCAAATTCTCACCTAGGAATGTCTGTAAAGGTGTTCTTGGGACTGTAAGACTCAGATACACTTAAGCTGCATGGGAACAGTTAACATTCCCCCACCCCCACCTTCTGGTTCCCACTGTTCTCTGGTAGGTTAATGTCACAGTGCTTCACCCCACCACTTTCAGCACCAACATCCTCCTCTTGCAAATAGGCTTCTCGTTTACTTTGCACACAGAGATACAAAAGCGACCAAGGTGCCCGCTGAAGTGACCAAAACTTTTACTACTTAGATTATAGGGAAGTGGAGAAGTCTGTTTCGGGGGCTGTAAGGCATAGAAATGTTTGTAAAATCTTGGGAGTCCTCAGGAATCTATATTATATGCTTCTCTGCCTGTAACATCTCTTAGATGTTTTCAGGCTTTTTGGAGAGAGAGAGAGAGAGAGAGAGATCTGTCACAGTAGCTCCAGGAAAAATGAGCCCTCACTTTACATGTTCCAGCATCTCTCTAAGTTTCCTTTAACACATTTAATCTAGCTGATGATGAGATGGGGGCAGGGGAGGGAGAAGGACTGTTACTATCTTAAAAAAAAAGAAAGAAACCTCAACCAGCAATTCACACTGAACCGGCTTAACACACACACACACACACACACTTTTCTGGGGAGGGGAAAGAAAACCCGACAATTTAGTAACCAAGAATTGGTCTAGTTGAAAACTTGTCACTTAAGATTTCTATTAGTTATTTGAAGCTTAGTAGCTTGATATTCTCTTTCCATCTCTCCCTCTTGCAATCTTTCTTCCCCCCCCCCCTGCCTCTCTCTAACTTATTGAAAGGGAAGGCAAAGAAGAATGTAGGCAAAATTTGACAGCTCAAGGGCTTAAGTACTTCTTAGTAAGCAGGACACAGTTATAAATAAAACTCTCTTTCAGGGAAGGTAAGATGAATGGAACCTGGGGAGAATCATAACAGAATCATCACAATCACCATCAACCTGATTATGTAATATAAATAATAATAAAAAAAACCCCTTTCAAGACTAGGTGCATCCCTGTGCATTATCAGACAGCACAGAGAGCACTTGGAAGTGTAAGCTAGAAGAATGTTAAATGTGCAGCTTACAAGTGTTTATTTTCTGTTGGAAGTAATGCATACAAATCAAATACAAAAACTGCACACACCTGCATAATATGTATTCTTCTTCTTCTTCTTCTTCAACATTAGCTCGCTTTCCTTCAAAGAACTCCCCAAGTGACCCAAGAATAGCTAGCCAAGCTAAAGTTGCCCCAAGCCCTCTCCCACCACCAGCATCCTGATTTTTGACAGTCCCAAAACTCTGCCGCTATTCTTCAAGTGCAGCTGTGTTTTTGGTGTAAATGAGTGGCAAATGATACCCTTTTTTCTCTTGCTTCCGTTGTTTTTAAATGCCCTGATCCTTAAGAACCAACCGTCTCTTTTCTTTGCATTCCTGTGGGAATGGGAAGCTACTCACTGCTACCCTTGTTATACTGTACTAAGTGGTATTTCATTTAGGAAGGCTACCTATGTTTCTGTTCCACACCAAGGTTCCCGTTTCAGATGGGTCTCCAGACACTTAAGGGCGGGCTGGGAAGTGAGACCCCTGAGCAGACCCCCACGGAGGGATTTGCTGGAAAGCACAGGGCAGGCATTTTGGTGGGCATGTTATCAAGTGATAAACTGGCAGCTTCCCTTCTGCAGAGGACCCGGCGTTGACCTCTGGGTGGATTCTTAAGCAAGGCTGGAGAGATTTCTAAACAAAAATAAAAGTTAGTCCCCCTAAGCATTCCTCTCAGGTAAAGTAGGCCGGGGCCTGCAGCCCTGGCCTTGCCAGACCCGGCAGCCTCAAGAGGGCAATCCCTGCTGGCTGCTTCGCTGGGTGAGGAGCCCCGGCTGCTATGAAGAGAGCTCATTCCCACGGCTGGCCGTGCTGGGAAGTGGCAACAGCTTCCCAATTCGCAGGGATTGGAGGCTGCATTCCAGACGGAGGGCTTCCCTTACAGAGCAAACGGGCCCAGTTCCTTGAGAGCAGGCCGGGGTGAAGGCAGGCCGTGAGGAGGATCGTGGGCAGCCACCCTCCTCAGGGCAAAGCGGAGGACGCACGCAGCCACTTCAGAGCAAAGCAACCTCTGGATCCTACCCCAGCGCAGCCGTCTAGGTTGGGCGGATCGCCTCCCCCTCTCCTTGCCACGCTTGCAAGCCGAGCTTGTGGTCCACTGGCTTGAAAGAAGGGCAAAGGGGCCTGAGTCCCCCTGGGTGGCGGGGGGAAAGGGGAGGAAGGACGCCATGAATCCAGACCGAGCCTCGCGGCTCCCCACTCCCGCGCAGCCTTCCTCGGCCACCTCGGTCCACCTGTCTTCTCCCACCCACCCACTCACTCCTGCCGCACCGCCAGCCCGACCGCGCGGCATCTGATCCCTTCCTGACACTTTCTGCCTCAAGTGTGAGCGGCGAGTGGCCACGAATAGTACCCGCATGCCATCTTGTAACACTATCTGCCTGTCAAAGAGAACGCAGGCTGGGCAGCTATATAAGGCTTGTAACTAGGCGAAGGCCAACAAACAGCCACAAACACCTCAGCTATTTGACTCGGCCTCCGCCCTCTTGCTTCCCCCCCTCTCTCTCCCTCCTTTTTCTTCTCCTTCTTTCCTCTCCCTTTCCTCTCTCTCTCTCCTCTTCTTTTCTCTTCTCTCTCTCTCTCTCTCTCTCTCTCCCTCGCTTTTCTCTCTTTTCATCTTGGCTTTCTGTTGCAGAATGCAAATCTAGCCTGCCGGCGGGTGAACGGACTGAATTGTGATTAAGAAGAAGAGCCCCTTTCTTTGTTCTCCCCTCAGGGGATGTTTACTGGGAGAGACACAGCGGATCAGATATGAAAGGCATTCAGGTCAGCATTGATGTGAGCGAAAGTGAAATCATACCTAAGGCATTCAAAAGACCGCCGTGTCAGGGGTTCAGCTGACGGTGCAGTGACTCGATGCGCCTTGCCTGGAAGGCACACGCGGGAATAATAGCAATAACAACAACAACAACAGTTACAATAACAATACATACGTAGATGGTAAGTGAGCGTGGCTACGTATTGATCGAGATACCTAGATATACGTTTCTCCTTTAAAACAATTAATAAGAATAATACGGTAAGACCAGGAAAACTCACAAACAGGCTTTTTCCAACCTCATCAGAGCGGAATTCGTTCTAGTCTTTATCTTTTAAAGATGGAAAGCAATAAGGCTCCCCCCCCACACGCACACACCACACACCGCGCGCCCTCCCCTCCTGCTCCCTCTTCCTCCGAGTTGTAATGTGAACCCTCCTTTTCCAGGGTGTCTCCATATGGGCTCTATAGGGCTACATTAGACATCTAATTGACATGACTGAAGGCGATAGGGCCGTCCCTCAGCAGAGGGGGAAGACAGAGGCTAATCCAGTCTAGCCTCCATCACAGGGAGAGAGAGAGAGAGCAAACAGCAGGGAAGGCGCAAGGTGAAATCGTCCAATTCATCTGTGAAATAGTAGCAACAGGCCCGATACATGCGAATAATGACATTGAAATAAATTAAAGCAAAGCAAAAAGAGGAGCGATGGAAAAAAATTCCCCCTACTATTTTAGGGTGGAAGAGTGGATTGCATAAAATTCCCACTCTCCTGGTCCCTATTTTTAACGAACTCCACGTGAAAGCAGTACTTAGGGTTCAGTCAAGTTCCTGAAGCTGAAATTTAGTGGAACAATTTCCCCATCTGCTCCAAGACTGAGCGGCACGGCACTCCTCAGCCCTAGATGCCCAGCTACTCTCTCTCTCTCTCTCTCTCTCACACACACACACACACACTCCACAGACACAAATCAATGCTCACAAGTTGGCTTCCTAACTGGCGGTGGAAGTGGGCTTGGGGAGCGAGAGAGGCGAAACAGCGGCAGCAGCAGAAGCAACGCCCTGATCCTAAGTCTGCTGTAGGAATTGCAACGGGACTCTTTCCTAATGGGTGGAAGGTGGCATTCTTGAGCAAGTAAAATATGTTTCTTCCAGAGAGGGAGTGAAGGAGAGTTCTAATAAAGAAAACGAAATCAGGACAGAGAGAGCTACAGAAGCCCATGTAGACCCAAGCCATCCGAGAGATTGCGGGAGATGCTTTGAATAAAGCAATCGAGTAGAAGAACTATCCAACTTTACAAATGTTGGGAGTCCTTTAAACATCCAGAGGCTTCTCTGCCCCCCCTTTTTTTTTTTGCTTTCCCGTATGCTTTCTTGATAACATTTAATGCTGCACGTTTTCAACTAGTGTTTTTGCCTCAGAGACTTCTCGCTGGTTTGCTCTGGTTTGCTCTCGCGCCCTCTCCCATCCCTCCTCCCTCTCTTTCTTAAAAAAAAAAGAGGGGGGGGAGAAAGACAACCAAAGAGCAATCAAAAAAGGTGTCTGACTTCGCCATTCAGACAATTGTACCCTTGTGAGAAGGCTTGAATGAATGGTACAGTGGACACCCCAGCACTATTGACGTTATAAACATGTAAATGAAACACATTAGGGCAGACAATCAATTGTCTGTGAGCATTGCAAACCTGCACTCTTCCCTTCTCTGGGTGACAGGCACAAAATAGTGTCTACCTTGGGAAGCCCACGGGCTGGTGGGCAGTGGGGGTGGGGGGCGAGCAAAGAGGACAAAGGCGTCCCTTTCAGAGAGGAGAAAATGCACCTTAAAAGCACTGGGATAATGCAGCTCGCCCAGATGCTGGCGAAACCAAACATCCCTGATGCTTTTCAGAGAATCCGCACTTCTCTTCCCACTTTTAAAAGAGAGAAAGAAATGTGATTTCTCCCCTTAGGGAACGCCCTCCCCTATAGCTGGAGGTTTTTCTAACCTCCCCTGAGATGTGTGTGTGTGTGTATTTAAAAATAATCATTATTTTAAACTCCATGCGTGAATTCATCTCAAACAGACTGGTGGGGGGGGGAAGAATGAGGTAAAGGGATGGGGGTGGTAATATTCAAGCGGAGAGGCGGGGAGGGGGGAAATTCTAAGAAGCTCATGGCTGGGATTGTCCTAGTTTTAACTTGGTCATGAACAGATTCTCTTGAGGATTCTATTCTCAGCCGCCAGCAACCTCCTCAGACAAAAATAAATACATCCACCTTGACAAGGGAGACAGCCTCCTTGCTGCGTGCCTTCCCCCACGACCCTCACTTTGCTTGGGATGCAAGAAGCATGGCCTTTGGTTAGACCTTGGACTGTGCTCTGAAGCCTGTCCTACACTCTACAGCTATTCTGGAGCAAACAAGAGGTCCAGAATATTTTTACGGGGAGGGAGGGAGGAAGGCCTTAACTCTGCAAAACTCACCCACCACCACCACTACCACATCCTACCAAAGTGTTAAGAAAGCTAGATCAAGAGAGCTAAACTTGTCCGGACATCTTGTTCATAAATGCACCTGAAGTGGGGAAGGCAGAGAAAGAGAGAGAGAGAGAGAGAGAGGCACAGGAGGAAAATAAATAAATAAATAAATCTCAAATTGCTTGCTCCGGGCTCCTACATCTCTCTCCCCCTTGCTTTCCCCCTGCAAGATGCGGGGGCCCTTTTGCCCCCACTTTCTCCAACACAACTAAGATGCTCTTTCAAAGTGCAGCTGCATCTCCACACACACACACAGAGACACACACACACAGACACCTTTTCCGCCTTCTCCGGGGAGAAAGAATGAGACCAGAGCAGCCCACACAGCATTCTACAAGTTCTCAGAGTGTCATTTGGCGGCACTGTCCTGGAACTCTGTCCTGGAAGGGTGAAAAGCCAAGACCCCTCAAGGCTGGCCCCGTGGGGGGGGGCAATCAGGCTTGCTGTCCTTTCCTTCTCCTGGTTCCTTGGAGAGGGTTAGGTCAGAGGGCCCCTGCAAACTCAGTGCGTGAGAGAGGCCAGCTCTGCCATTCTAGCACCTTGTGGTGGTGTTTTGTTTCTTAGGGGAACCAATTTGGTCAAATCCTGGCTGCAAAAAACATCTGAGCCCCTTTGCTCTTATCTCCAAAAGGGAGGGAAGAGGGTCCCTCTTCTTGTTAGGCTGAACAGCCCCCATCCCTACCCATGTTTTGTTGTTGTTGTTGCTATTATTATTATTATTATTATTATTATTATTATTATTATTATTATTATTATTATTCCCAAGCTAGCTTCACCAGTGGCGGGGGTGGTGGTGGTGGTATAGCACCCCCAAAACTCAAGCCAATGGAGTAGGAACTTGGGGGACGTTTCCAGTTTTCAAAGCTAAGGTAGCTTTGGGAAACTCCTTAGGGCAGCCCAAGTGGAGAAGGGAAGGCAGGGATGCAGGATTGGGCAAGAAGGATTGCCCCTTGCTTCCCTCACCAGAGCCAGCATTTTTCAGCGAAAACCTAGTCAGTAGTCACCACTGCATCAGCTGACACAACTTTCCTGCAAAAGCTAGAGGTGACGGGCTTGGGTGTTTCACTCCCCTAACTTAATATTCCCATCTCCTTCTGCTCCTTATCCTTCAGATCGCCCTCCAACTGCCAACTCCAGTTCCCTTTCTCTCCTAATCAATAGGGCATTCCTGGACTTCAAGACAACAACAGTAACACCTCTGTCCTAAGGAGAGTCAGCAACTTGTCTTTAAACCCCCGCCAGTCTTCACCCACGCTTGCAGTTCCTAGTTTTAGTCTTTACTCATTTAGGGTGGCTACCAGTTGAAAACAGTCAACAAATCAAACCCGATATATACAGAGAATCCTGTCGCTCTAGAGATAGGCTCCTCATGGGATGGTTTCTTCTGCTCTGTTCTGATTCCCCTTTTTGACTGAAGCTAAAAAAAAAACACATTCGGATCCTAAGTGCGCAACCCTCAAATTTCTTCTGGGTGATATCTTGCCTACCAGTTGCATTCAATGCAACTTTCTTAAGGGGGGGGAACCCCAGACCCTCAATTAAATCCCAATTCTCCCCACCTTTCACCCTCCAATCCAGAAGAATGGAGGAGAGAACGGAAAATCTACTCCGGTACATATATATATATCTCCAGCAGTCCCCCTGGTGAGATGAGAGGTGAGAGAAAGGCAAAGAAAAACACAGCTACATTTTCTTGCAACTCAAAATTGGAGCATTTCTCACTGGAGAAATAAGACAACAAATTACACATATCAGATAGGAAGAGAGGGCTGGCCTAGCTTTCCCCTCAGTTGCAACACTTTTGCTGAGCCTTTGGAAACTTCAGGTTAGCGGCTCTGAAAGTAGTCAGAGAAGTTAGGAGGATCTAAAAAAGAACAGATACGTTCAGATATAACCGTTCAAACTCCAGGGCTCAATCACTTCCAGCCTCTGGCTTTCCATCCACTTAGAAAGCTGGGGTAGCGAAATTAATATTATTCTGGGTTTTTTTTCCTGCATGCTCTAATTGTGCCTGTTTCCTGTTCGCATCGTAGGCATATTATCACATGCCACTAATGTCATTTCTTCCTCCCCCCCCTCTCTCTTCCTCTCGATCAAGCTGTTAAGAGGAAATATGGAACCTCTAAGATATACAGGCAGATATTTACCGCAGCAGAGTGGACGAGCTTTAGAAAGATAAGCTAACAGTCTTATACTGCGCGCCCACACACAAACCTCTGAGAAAGATAAATAAAGTGGATTAAACCACCTCATCCTGCCTCCAAACGGCCGCTTGGAAAGAAATAGAACCTCTAGTCGGAAAGCTCACCCCACCTTTTCTTAAAAAGAAAGACCTAGGGGGAAGAAGGTGATGATTTTTTTTTGTCCTGAAAGAAGGGAAGGGGGGGGGAGAGAGAGAAAGAGAGAGAACATCTATCTTGACCCAGAGATCTGACCACCATCCTCCTCTGTCCTTCTGTCAAGGGGGAGGGGAAGGAGAGTCCTACTGATCCGCGGTTGATTTGAAGCCAATCAATAAGCAGCGTTTCATCACCGCCAAAGGAAAGAAGAGGCGGAAGAGTAGAGAAGCGAGGGAAGCCTTCTGCCGGCCTGCCTCCCTAGGGCCCTGGCTGGCCCTCAGAGAGAGAG
>NC_139512.1:358903102-359048102 GCF_947247035.1 Vipera ursinii | reverse complement strand
GGGAAGACGTCCCCGGCCCAGGCTGGGGTTGCTCCAGCCTAAAACCCCGGAGGGATCAAGTGGATCCAGCACTGGTTCAGATTTGATTTCCTGTCTCTCTTCCTGTTCGTGGGCATTTGATTTTCAAATGATTTTTCTGAGTCGCATTTCTGCCCAGACGGGGCCCCCAAGGATCTTCTAATTGAAAACGTCTTCTGAATGTCTTAAATTATCGGTTGTACACCTTGAGGACTAGAACCATGCTTTTGTAAAAGGTGAAATTCAAGCCCCGGAAGCATCTGCAAGGAAAAGACTCAGATCCTGGAGGGCCCAGCTGTTAACCTGAACTAGCAATTACCAACTTGCAAAAAAAAAGAGAGAGAGATCCGCTCAGCTCTTCTGGGCAACAGAAATCACCTTGTGGTGCTTTTTTTTTTCCTTTCCCTTTTCAGAGCCCATTTCACCTTCTCCGCTCTCCTTACAACTCTGAGGTTTTCTGGAGGCCCCGTCCAAACCCAGACTAGACTTTAGAGATGAGGTGAAACTGGGGGGTCTGCCTTCGACACGGAGAGGAGGGAGCCACAGCCAGGAGACATGGGGGCCACCTTGGCAAGGGTCCCAGCCGCCACCTTTCCTGGCCAGGAGGCACTGAAGGTGGGAATTTACATGTCAGTCATTGCTTAGACTACACTAATTATGTGGGGCTACCCTTGGAGACTGTTTGCCCCCCCCCCCCGGCATTAGCTGGTTGAGCCAAAGACTTCTGTGAGGCTGCCCAGACTGCTGGTGGGTTTCGGGGCCTCCACCAAGGGGGTGGAGAGGAAGTCTAAAAGCTTGTCCTGCTAAGCCCCCTCCCCACGGAGAATCTGCCAGGCTTGCGAGGTCCAGCTGGGAAAGGATGGGGCAGGTCCCAGCTCAGAAGAGATCCAGGGGGCTGTACTTCAAGGGTGACTGCTCGGTCACAGGGGGTCTCCCCCTCCTCTGAAACAGGGGAGTTCCCCCCCCCCCTTTCATCTTTTGGAAATTGCTGGCAACAACCCTGTTTGGTAGAACTTTGGGGGAGGGAGCCTTTGACCCGGTTGCGGGTGTGAATGCTGTCCTAAGCCACCTCGAGTGTGGCAAATCAGCAACATACAGGAAGTCCTCGACTTACAACGGTCCCTTTAGTGACTGTTCAAAGTTACAACAGCACTGAAAAAAGTGACTTATGACCCTATTTTACACTTAACGACTGTTGCAGCATCCCCCGGGGTCACATGATCAAAATTCTGACGGTTGGCAACTGGCTCATATTTATGATGGTCGTAGCATCCCAGGGTCACGTGATCCCCTTTGGCGACCTTCTGCCAAGCGAAGTCAACAGGGAAGCCGGATCCACTTAACGACCGTGTGTGTGTCTGTGTCTGTGTCTGTGTGTGTGTGTGAGAGAGAGAGAGAGATTAATTTAACAGCTGCAGGAATTCCCTTAACAACTGCGCCAAGGAAGGTCGTAAACTGGGGCAAAGTTCCCTTAATAGCTGTCTCGCACAGCAACGGATATTTTGTGCTGGAGTCGGGGACCACCTGCCCTAACTGCCGAAAGGAATCAGTGCCTCCATCCGAGGCCTGGCCAGCATTTTTGGCCCTCCGCTGTTCCCCAGTCGAGGGGGCTGCCGGCGACCCCCGCCCCGCCGCTTAGTCACCGCGGCCGCCGAGCGCTGCCTCCCCTTTCGCGGCCCGCCTGGGCGCGGGATGGCCCGAGGCGCGGCGGAGCGGCGGAGCAGCTCATTAGGGCCGCCCTGCCCCGCCAGGTGCCTGGCCGCCGCCCAGGATGGGAAGCGCAGCTCGCGCCCGGACTACGCGCCGCACCGAGCCTCCGTCCGCTGGCCGGTCCCGCGTGGCCCCTCCGCGCCTGGCCCGCCGCACCGGGACCCCCGCCCTCCGGCGGCGACGGCAGGTAGGAGAGAGGGGGCGCCGCGGCTCGCGGGCGGCGCCGTGGCTTGAGCGGCCAGCTTTCCCCGACGGGGACGCGGAGGGCGCAGCGCAGGAGCTGCCCATTGTGATGGGGTGGGGAGCCCTGAGCAGCGCGGACTGGCAGCGGCAGCGACGCCGCTCTCCCGGGAGGGGCCGTCCCGCAAGGTGTGCGCGGCGGCCCGGGAGTCCGCGGCAGGCAGGCCGGCAGACAGGCAGAGGGCGGCGGGCGGCGGGCTGGAACCGGGAAGTGGAGCGAGGAGTGCCTGGTTCGGCCAGCAGCCTGGCAAAGTTTCTGCCGGCAGCGGGCGAAGGCAGGTGTCTGCCGGGAGCGCCGCCTGCAGCCCCCGCCAGCCAGGACAGCGGTTGGAGCCCCCGCCCTCGCCTTTGCCCCCCAGAGAAGGCGCGTCTCAGCTCGGCCCGACGGGCACAAGCGAGCGCCAAGATGCGGGGGGTGCGTGTGTGTCTTTTCTGCTGCAGCGCGCCAGAAACCCCCGGGCAGCCCGCGGGAGATGGGGTCGTCCCCATCCCGGGCCTTCCGGACGGGGCACGCCCAGAGACCCCTTCTTTGAGCCGGCTCCTGGGGCTCTCGCGGCTGAAACGATCCCGGGAGCACCAGCGAGAAGCGCGTCCGGATTTGACTCTCAGCGCCGCGATTTGTCCGTTTCCCCGTTGCGGTGTCCCGTTTGCGCGGGGATCGAGCCACGGGCTGGTCCGGTGGAGCCCCCTGTTTCACCGGGGTGCGGCAGCCCTCTTTTCCCGGGTTGCTTTGCCCGCAGGAGGGTGTGCGAGGGCGTGCAGGCTTTCCCTCTGCTCCTGACAGAACGGTATGCAAATCAAAGCAACTGTAATAACAGAACAACAGAGTTGGAAGGGAGCCTGGAGGTCTTCTAGTCCAACCCCTGGTCAAGCAGGACCATTTCAGACAAATGGCTGTCCAGTCTCTTCTTAAAAACTGGACAGGCCTGCAAGCCCCTTGCCGGGCCAGGCAAAGGGCCAGAACGAGTCTTGAATGAGCAGGACTCTGCCCTTTATTCCTCTGTCCCGGAGCAGCCATTGGGGGGGAGGACAGGCAGCAGAGGGAAGCCTCAGGGGGAGAAGCCCACCCGTGCAATTGACTGGTCTGCCTGCTGGGACTGGTCTACCGGTCAGTAGACCAGTCAGTTCCTCCCCCCCGCCCCCCCCCCCCCGTCTCTGCTTCCTCTCCCGGTCCACTCTTTCGTCTGGTCATTTAATAGAGGGAGGCCAGTTGCTTCCTTACGTTTTGCATCCAGATGTTGTGAGAAGAGACTGGACAGCCATTGGACTGGAATGGTCTAGGGCAGGGGTCTTCCAACTTGGCCCTTTGATGACTTGTGGACTTCAATTCCCAGAATTCCTCAGCCAGCCAGTTGAAGTCCATGAGTCATCAAAGGGCCAAGTGTGAAGACCGCTGGTCTAGGGTAAGAGTGTCCAACCTTAAGAACTTTTAAAGCCTTGTGGACTTCAACGCCCAGGGAGTAGATGTCCACAAGTCTTGAAGTTCCAAGGCTGGACACTGGTGGCATAGTGTCTTCTGCTCCAGCTGGGGGTTGGGCTAGAAGAAACACCCCCCCCCCCCGGGTCCCAGCTGTGTTATTCTATTCTTTGGAACAGGGCAGAGTCAATGTCAGGTTACGTGGAGGGGAAAAGGTGAAAGCGAGTCACTTCATTTGTGAAATTAAGACAGCCGGGCTGTAAAGCAATCCTGTGCCTCGTTTCGCTGGCAAAACGCCCTGCCAAAATTCAAGTGCCAACAACTCTCTCAAAGGAGAGAAGCTGATAGGGAGGAGGAGGAGGAGGAGGAGGAGGAGGAGGAGGAGGAGGGAAGCCACCGCGGACCTTTGGCAGCTGCACCACTTCCTCGAGAGCGAGTCGCCTTCCTTCGTGGCCTTGGATTTTTCCTCTGGCTTATCCCAGGCAGTCCTCAACTTATGACCACAACTGAGCCCCAATTTCCCATTGCTAAGCAAGTTGTCAAGTGAGCTTTGACCCATTTTACGACCTTTCTTGCCACAGTCGCTAGGTAAGTCACTGCACGTGTTAAGTTAGGAACGCGGTCATTAAATGAATCTAGACTGTGGGGTCCTTGAGCTGGGCTGTTTTTCTTGCGGACATTTCATGACCCAACTAGGGAACCTCATCAGGGCTAGAAAGGAGAGTGGGGGTTTGGGGAGAGGAGGAGGAGGAGGAGGAGGCACTGCTGAGGTTGGCAATTCCTTCCTTGGGGAAGAAGATGGCAGAAGAGCTGACGTATGCATCCTGTGTCCACAGAATCCGTGGTGAAAACCAGGCTGCCGCCTTTGCTGTTCCTGCGCAGAAGGCCCGTCTTTCCAGGCCTCCCTTCGGGAAGTCTCCCCTTACCAGGCAGAAAAACAGACCCCAATCTTCCCATTAGCCATTAGGGAGCCATTAGCCCTTCTGGAGCAAGCAGCCCTTTGGCTCCCCTGCCTCAAGGGATCTTGGCTGGGGGGCTGAATAGATGGAAATTGGCCCACCACGAAAAGGGCCTCTCCTTGACGCCCACTCCCCCCTGCCCCCCAAGGCTCTAGGGCAGGCCTGGCTTTGCCGGTGGGCGATCCTGCGCTCCGCTCTGCCAGCCCTGCCCGCTTCTGTCGGCCTGCTCTTTTCTGGGCAATGCCACTCAGCCTGCTTGATCGGGGGAGCCGCAGAGCAGCTGGCAACCATGCCCAGGCCTGGGAGGGCCTGCCAAGAGAACACCGGACGCCCCGTTGCAGAGGCAGGTGAGGGGAGCCCAACGAGGGGGCTGTGTGAACCCCACCACCCTGTTGACTTTGCTCTGTGGCAGTTCAGGTTCCTGCCCTCCCGGTGCCAATCGGTGCCAGTTCCTCAGGCCTGCCGAGGCAGGCCCTGGCAGCACTCGCATGCCCTGCACGAGGGGCGGGCAGGAGTCGGAACCTGTTCTCCCAGGAAAAGTGCCAGGGTTTCCTTCCAGGGCGCAAGGCCCGTTCGCCGCCTGTGAGAATCGAGGAAGTTCTGTTCGGCTGGCAGAGCTCGGTTGCCCCAGGAGATGCCAGGAGGGAGCCCAGGATGCTGCACCCAGAGAACAGCCCCTCCCCCCCGCTTTAAATGAGAGGGAGAGTCCCATCAGCACGATGCTGACCCAAAGGCTGGTTTGACCAGAGTAGAACAGACCCTTCTTAGTTTCTGAGGCTCCCCACCACCCTTCCAAGGGGGACCATCTCTGCAAAACCTTGGCACGACTCTCTGGGTTAACTCTCCTACAGCTCCGGAGTGCCCGCAGATGCCCCGGGGCCAAGAAAACTCCCTGTGCCAGCCTCCTGTTGATGGCTCAGGTTTATTATGGCAGCGACAGCAACGGCGGCGGCAGAGGTGTTTCCGTCATTAAGAAGAGGAAAAAAATAAAGCTGAGAATGCTTTGAAGCCAGCAGCTTCCCTCCAGCGAGTCTCCGGAGGGAGGAAGCCTGCCTCTGCTTACTCACCTGTCCAGCCAGGCCCTTCTCTCCTTCCATTCCTCCCCAGGAGAAACTGAGGCCCGAAAGCAGGGGGGGAGGAGCAGGGAGCCAGGAAGGCCTCCAGGGCAATTCCACTCTGGCCTCTGCTGGACAGCAGTGTCCAGTTCAGGCAGGACCCAGGACAACCAGAACCGGCTCCCAGAAGGTCAGTGAGGAGGACCACGACACGAAAGTTCCAACATTAGAGGGGCTGCCCCAGAGAAGTGGGGGGGGGTGTCAACCTGTTCTCCACAGCACCAGAAGGCAGGACAAGAAGCAACGGATGGAAACTAGTCAAGGAGAGAAGCAACCTAGAACTAAGGAGAAACTTCCTGGCAGTGAGGACAATTAACCAGTGGAACTCCTTGCTTCCAGAAGTTGTGGGTGCTCCAACGTTAGAGACTTTTAAGAAGAGACTGGACAGCCATTTGTCCGGAATGATACAAGTTACGGATGTCTAACATTGGGAACTTTAAGACTTGTGGACTTCAACTCCCAGAATTCCACAGCCAGCCAGCCAGCCAGCCATGCTGGCTGGGGAATTCTGGGAGTTGATGTCCACAAGTCTTCAAATTCCAAGGTTGGGCACCTCTGGTGGAGGGTCTCCTGCTCAAGCAGAGGGTTGGACGAGAAGGCCTCCGAGGTCCCTTCCAGCTGCTCCAAGCCAGATGAGGGAGTCTCCATTCAGTCCAGACACAACCCCAGCCCTGGACAAAAGGGACCCCCAGCTCAAGACCCCAATGCACCAGCCTTAGTAGGCCTTAGTAAGGCCACACCTAGAATATAGTCTCCACGCTATAAAAAAGATGTTGAGACTCTAGAAAAAGCGCAGAGAAGAGCAACAGAGACGATGAGGGGCCTGGAGGCTAAAACAAAAGAAGGACGGTTGCAGAAACTGGGCATGGCTTTTCTAGAGAAGAGAAGGACCAGGGGAGACACGATCTTCCAATAGTTGAGGGCAGTGCTTTTTTTGTAAAAGAAAAAAGGTGCCGGAACTCACACATGTCATACAACCCGACTTGCCTACCCTACAATGTTCCATCCAAAAAAAGGTGCCGGAACTCCGTTCTGAGCGTTCTATGACAAAAAAAGCCCTGGTTGAGGGGCTGTCACAGAGACGAGGGGGTTCCACCTATTTTCCAAAGCACCTGAAGGCCAGACAAGGAACAGTGGATGGAGAGATTCAACCTGGAAATTAGGAGAAATTTCCTGACAGTGAGGAGAATCAACCAGTGAAACAGAAGTTGCCTTCAGAAGTTGTTGGTGTTTCATCACTGGAGGCTTTCAAGAAATGGTATAG
This sequence comes from Vipera ursinii, assembly GCF_947247035.1. NCBI lineage: Eukaryota > Metazoa > Chordata > Lepidosauria > Squamata > Viperidae > Vipera > Vipera ursinii. The sequence goes on along the minus strand of NC_139512.1, from coordinate 359,041,379 downwards.
GGTCTCCTGCTTGGGCAGGGGGTGCGACTAGAGGCAGGGGTAGGCAACCTTGGCTCTTTTATGACTGGCGGACTTCAACTCCCAGAATTCCTGAGCCAGCCTGGCTCAGCTTGGAAACCTCTCCCTTTTCCCTCAGCGTGGCTGGCTCAGGAATTCTGGGAGTTGAAGTCCGCCAGTCATAAAGCGGCCTAGGCCAGGGATAGGCAACCTTGGCTCTTTTATGACTGGCGGACTTCAACTCCCAGAATTCCTGAGCCAGCCTGGCTCAGCTTGGAAACCTCTCCCTTTTCCCTCAGCGTGGCTGGCTCAGGAATTCTGGGAGTTGAAGTCCGCCAGTCATAAAGCGGCCTAGGCCAGGGATAGGCAACCTTGGCTCTTTTATGACTGGCGGACTTCAACTCCCAGAATTCCTGAGCCAGCCTGGCTCAGCTTGGAAACCTCTCCCTTTTCCCTCAGCGTGGCTGGCTCAGGAATTCTGGGAGTTGAAGTCCACCAGTCGTAAAAGAGCCACGGTTGCCCACCCCAGGACTAGATGACCTACAAGGTCCCTTCCAACTCTGTTATTTTAATTCTAATTCTAGTTCAGAAGGGACCGCCAGCTCCTGGTGATCAGATCTGTGGTGGTTTCGGCTTTTTTGGACCGACTCCCCTTCCCTTCCATAAAGGAGCTTCTGTGTCAGGTCCTCTATAGGGAGATGTAAGGCAGGAGCCATGGAAATGTGGCCGTGTGTGTGTGTGTGTGTGCCACGGATGACTAAAAAGCATCATCGGTGTCTGTTCCGTGCAGCTGAACCGTTTGCACGGCCAGCACACGCTGTCAGGGACCCCGGTAGGACCGACACCGTCCTTTGGCTTTGCGTCTTCCCTTGACCGTTGCCAGCCCTCCCTGTGGTGAGCTCTTGTTCCTTGCTAATGGTGCGTGCCGGACCGACACTTTGCAATTTTTGTCTTCTTGCACCTGCGGAACCAGGTATGCAAGAGGAGACGGGAGGGGCCCCTCCTGAGCAGGGTTTCAGATTCTTTGGGGGACGCAAAGACACGTTCTCTGAAACCGGCTCCTCTCTTTCTGTGTCCTGGAAGGCTTGGCCGCAGTCAGAGACAATGGCAGCTGTGTGATCGGCTGGTTCAGCCACTAGGTCACGTCCGAGTCTTTGTGGCCCCCATGGACCCCAGTCTGCCAGGCTCCCCTGCCCTCCCCTGCCTCCCGGAGTTGGCCCAAACCCCTGATTTAATGACACTGTCCAGCCACGGATGGAGGCTAACCAAGGAGAGAACTGGCCTAGAACTAAGGAGAAACTTCCTGACCGTGAGGAGAATTCATCAGTGGAACAGCTTGCCACTAGAAGTTGTGGGTGCTCCATCACTGGAGGCTTTTAAGAAGAGGCTAAACAATCATGTGTCTGGAATGGTAGAAGGTCTCCTACTAGAACAGGAGGTTGGACTAGAGGACCTCCAAGGTCCCTTCAAACTCTGTTTTCTATTCTATTTCTATTTCTTATTCTATTCTATTCCATTCCATTCCATTCCATATTTTCTATTCTATTCTATTCTATTCTATTCTATTCTATTCTATTCTATTCTATTCTATTCTATTCTATTCTATTCTATTCTATTCTATTCTAATTTCTATTCTAATTTCTATTCCATTCTATTCTATTATCTCACCCTTTGCCGTCCCCTTCTCATTTCGCCTTTCGTCTTACCCTTCATCGGGGTCTTTTCCAATCAATCCCCTCTTCTCAGTTGGTGGCCAAAGCATTTGAGCTTTGGCTTCCAGATCTGTCCTTCCAAAGGACAGTCAGGGTCAATTTCCTTTCGGATCAACTGACTGGATCTCCTTGCAGCCGAAGGGATGCCCAGGAATCTTCTCCAGCACCACAAGTCGAAGGGATCCGTTCTTCAGCACTCAAACCTCCTTTGGGTCCAATTCCCACAGCCATCTATCACGCCTGGGAAAACCATTGCTTTGACTCTACAGATACGGAGAATCTTTTAGGCAAATATTATCCCAGCCAGAGAGAGAGAGAGAGGGAAGGTGGTGGATATGATCCGGCATCAGTCTTGAATTCAGGAGCATGGAAGGAGCCTCTCTGCACACCAGGAGCTCCTAAGAAAACAGCATGCAGAAAAGTGGCACAAAAACCCACAACGTAGCAACGTCCAGACAGTCGAAAGAGGTGCAGCTTCTTCCTAAGCACCCCTTCCCCACAGCCTGTTGGAGTGGGTCCCCCCCCCCCCGGCCTTCAAGGAAGAGGGCCTCCTCGCGGGCAGAACGCCTTACCCAACCTGACATGAAGAGAGAGAGAGAGACAAGAAAAAAACCTAGTTAAGCATAAACATGAAGAGAAGAACTTGGATTAGAAGTGCAAAAATTGGCCTGGGGTGTCTCTTCCTAAATGCTTGGCTGGCACCTCAGGTCTGGCACCAGACAGGGGCACCCTTTGGCCTGGCAGGCCCTGAGGATTCCTTGCCCCCCCACCCCCGCCCCAGCTGCCCTCCTCCCATGGATCCACCGGGCTGCCGTTTGTTCCTGGCCTTGCCCCCCAGAGCTCCTGGTCTGCCGCTGTGCCCCCTCTCTCCTTCTCCAAATGTGGGTCTGGACCTATGCGCCACGGCTGGCCCTGGTGGCACGGGGATGGCACAAGTGTCCTGCGTCACAGCTGCCAGGGCTAGAAGAGGGCTCTCCCCACATGAGGGTGATCTGAGAGCAGATAGGTCTCTCAGTGCATTGGAGCAGGAAGTTAATAATAATAATAAGAAGAAGTTGGAAGGGACCTTGGAGGTCATCTAGTCCAACCCCCTGCTAAAGGCAGGAAACCCTATACCATTTCAGACAAATGGCTGGCCAGTCTCTTTCTTCTTAAAAACTTCCAGTGTTGGAGCATTCACCACTTCTGGAGGCAGGTTGTTCCACTGGTTAATTGTTCTTACTGTCAGGAAGTTTCTCCTTAGTTCCAGGTTGCTTCTCTCCTTGACTAGTTTCCATCCATTGCTTCTTGTCCTGCTTTCAGGTGCTTTGGAGAATAGCTTGACTCCCTCTTCTTTGGGGCAGCCCCTGAGATACTGGAACACTGCTATCATGTCACCCCTTGTCCTTCTCTTCGTTAAACTACACATACCCAATTCCAGCAACCGTTCCCTATATGTTTTAGCCTCCAGTCCCCCAATAATCTTTGTTGTTCTTCTCTGTACTCTTTCTAGAGCAGGGGTGTCAAACTCAATTTCATTGAGGGCTGCATCAGCATTGCGGTTGCCCTCAGGGGGCCGGGTGGGTGTGGCCTGGGTGGGCGTGGCTAGAGTGCGTAAGGCCTACTGGGTGGGCGTGGTCAGCTCTACATTGTTCGCATCAAGGGTGCCTATGGGGACCTGGGCAGGAGTGGGACAGATCTGAGGGTCTCTGGCAGGAGGAGGGTCTCTGGGCCGGGGCCAAGGCAGTGGGGGCCGTTCCCTCACTGTTTCCAGGGTGGCTTCGTGGGCCGCATGAAACCACTTTGCGGGCCAGATCTGGCCCCTGGGCCTTGTGTTTGACATGTCTGTTCTAGAGTCTCGACATCTTTTTTACATTGTGGTGACCAAAACTGGATGCAGTATTCCAGGTGTGGCCTTACCAAAGCATTGCAAAGTGGTATTAGTACTTCACTTGATCTTGATTCTATCCCTCTGTTAATGCAGCCTAGCACTGTGTTGGCTTTTTTGGCAGCTGCAGCACAAGGCTGGCTCATATTGAAGTTGGTGTGGCCCAGCAGAGCCCGGTCTCTGGCGTCCTCCCTGGCACTTCCAGGAACCAGGGGGCACCTGGGGTGGGTTTGGTTCCGAGAGACAGAGATGGGGATCAGAGCTGCGGGGAAGGGCAGGGATCCTCAGGGTGGGTGCCAGTCGGAAAGACAGATGGAGGAGCAAAGACTTTGTGGCCTCAAAAGCGAAGAGCGGCTTTTTCTTCCTCTGAAGCAGCCTCCGATGCTCCCGCCAGTCTTGGCGGCCTTTCTGCCCACAGCTCGGCTGGGGACCCCCTGGCAGGGGATGAGCGTAGCCCACCCCTCCCTGCTGCAGATCTCCGAAGAGCTTGAAGGCTGCCTTTGGCAGGAGACAAAATGGGTGGCCTGGCCTTTATCTGTGGGACAACGGATCAGCAGAGGCTTTCAGCTCGGCCTCTGCCCCCCTCCCCCCCCCCGTGTTAAGTAGCAATGAGGGGTCCTTGGTGCTTCCTTGCAGATGTTTCATGACCCAAGCTAGGAGTGGCACTGATGATGGTCTCTAGTTTGGGCAATGAAACATCTGCAAGAAAACAAGCAAACTCAGAGGCCTTGTTTACCTTTTATTCGAGGAGCAGGATGTCGGCACTTACGTAATCGAAGCTAACGTCGGATGTTTTTGCATTGACACTAAGGTGGAAACAAATCTTTATGAGCAGTAATGTTTTTACTCAATCCCAGCTGGCCCAACTCATCATTTCATGTACTGGGTGAGGGAGGCAAGCATTCTGCACACGCTCAAAGGCTCCCTGTCCTTCATACGCTCAAGCCTTCCCTACCTAGGGAACTGGGCTGCAAGGCTCACTCTTCCTAGCTGGGCACCCCCCACACCCCCACCGTCTGCTGCTCCCTGAATCAGACATCCAGGTTTTCTACCTACTCAGCTCCTTGCCCATAAGTTCCCAAATCCGCCCCACAGATCAAATGAAGGTAATTACAAAGCTCCTTGTGGGCGATTCCCGGTGGGAGGGAAGGAGTGGCCACGGGTGGGGCTCCCCAGAGAAGGCAGCAAAGGCCCCACGCCCAGCCTGGAACAAGCCAGGAAGAGAAACCGCCTGGGCGCGTCAGCCACACGCCTCTCTTGTCAAAGGAGGAACATGGCATCAGCCCAGCAGCTACAGCAGCGCAGGAAAACAACGGCGGGCACGACACCCACGGCGGCTGCGGGGCAGGGGGTGTCCTGGCTGGAGATCCACTCGGGGCAGCCCTGGACCAGGCCTGGTGGAGGTCTCTCCCTGCCCTATTTATTGGGATGCTGAAGGCGCTGGGTTTACGGTGGGCTCAGCTTCAGCAAAGCTAGAAATAGATTGGTGAGTAGGAACAAAACCCCAGTTCTCCCCCACTGGCTCTCTCTCTCCCTCTCTCTCTGAGCCCCTGCACTGACCCCCCCGGAGCCCCTCCCCCTGCAAAAAAGCAAGACCCAGCAACCCCCAACTCAATAGGGCAGGGAGAGACCCCGCCAGGTCTGGTCCAGGGCTGGCCCGGGTGAGTCTCCAGCCAAGACACCGCCGTCCATTCTCTTGTCCCAAAAGTGCTTTTTCCAAAAGATGACTTTTTCCTTTGAAAACATTTCATTTCTCAATCAATCAATAGAATACAGCTGGAAGGCACCTTGGAGGTCATCTAGTCCAACCCCCTGTTCAGGCAGGAGACCCTCCGACCATTTCAGACAAATGGCTTTCCAGTCTCTTCTTAAAAACCTCCAGTGTTGGAGCATTCCCAGCTTCTGGAGGCAAGGAGTTCCACTGGTTAATTGTCCTCCCTGTCGGGAAATTTCTCCTTAGTTCCAGGTTGCTTCTCTCCTTGATGAGTTTCCATCCGTTGCTTCTTGTCCTGTCCTCTGGTGCTTTGGAAAATAATTTGACACCCCCCCACCTCAAATAGTGGGCTTTGTGAAGCTTCTTCGGTTCTTCTTCTTGGGTGAAAAGCGAAACGTTTGCAAGGAAAAAAACCCCCCCCCAAAGTCCAGTTGCCTTTTAGAGCAGCACCTTTGCGACAGCCGTGACCTGACAGACGGAGAATCTGCGTAAACCTTGAGTTCTTCTCCACTTCTGAAGGCCACGTCTGTCACCGGCTGGGGCAGCGATGCTTTGGCAGAGGTGCCCCCCCCCCAGCAATGAAGGGTGCAAGGGCCCACCGAGGCCGGCATCACAGTGTCTTCCCTTCCTTGCCCACCACAATTAGGAAATTCTTAAAATTACCCCAGGCCTGGTGGCTCTTATTACACTCTTGTCCTGCTGGCTTTGCAAAGATCCTCCTTCAGTCTCTCTGACCTCAGGAGGCTTCTGGTTTGGTTTGGTTTGGGGTTTTTTTGGGGGGGGGTTGTAACCAGAGAGACGGAAGAAGCAGCTGGAATGGTGGGAGGTCCAGGGTCCTTCTGATCTGTCGCAACTAACAAGCTGACTTGATTCGGTCCAGATTCTTTGAGATTTGCAGGCTATTTAAACGTAGAATTAAGCAAAATTAAGCAATGGGACTGCTTGCCACCAGAAGTGGTGGGTGCTCCATCTCTGGAGTTTTTTAAAAAGAGACTGGACAGCCACTTGTCTGGAATGGTATAGTGTACTTGTGAACTTTAAGACTTGTGGACTTCAACTCCCAGAATTCCCCTGCCAGCTGGCTGGGGAATTCTGGGAGTTGAAGTCCACAAAACTTCCAAAGTTGGACTCCCCTGATATACAGTCTCCTAGTGGAGCAGGGGGTTGGACTAGAAGACCTCCAAGGTCCCTTCCCACTCTCTCCTTCTCTATGACGCTCCTTGCCTGCCTCCTCCCTGCCCAACTCCTGCTCAAAGGCTGGCCTGGCCTTTTGCAGCTGGCTCCTCCAGAAGTTTGGCCTTGGTGGGCAAGAAGCAGAGAGCTTCCAAGGTTTTCTTCCAGGCCTGGCCTGGCGGTCAAGGTCTTCTCTTGTGTCCACGTGGCATGTGGGGTGGGGGTGGGGGTGGTGTCAGAGCCGCTCTGCAGTGAAGACCCCAGCGGCACGAGAAGGGATGCTGCAGTGCAACAGCTGGGCAGAGGTTTTCCCTAAGGTGTGCAGATCTGGGGCCCAGATAGGGCCCAGGCGTGGCCGTCTCCTGGCTGTGCACTTCTGGGCACCAGCCCTGTGGCTTTCTTATCGAGGCTTCTTCCCTTCTGCAGAAAACGGCATGGGCCACCCCTGCAGGATCAAAGCAGCAAAGCCAGTCCCTCTCTTGGGGCATCTCCCCAGGAAGAGTGGGGTGACCAGCTCCTGTTCCAGAGAAGCATCCCGGGAGTGAGTCAGAAGCTGGTGCCCTTGGGGAGGGCCACCCACTCACTGCATGCTCATTTCACCAAAAATGCCTGGGCAGAAATCCCCTCCCCCCCTTCAAGTGGGGGAGGTGAAGTCCCCAAGTCTGAAAAGTTCCAACATTGTAGACCCCTGGAGTAAGATCTCCTGCTCGAGCAGGGGGCTGGACTAGAAGACCTCCAAGGTCCCTCCCAGCTCTTGGAAAGGGGAGTGTGTCCGAGGATAAATAAGGGTCAACTTGCCTCCAGAAATTGTGAATGCTCCAACACTGGAAGTTTTTAAGAAGAGAAAATGTCTGAAATGGTATGGGTTTCCTACCTGAGCAGGGGGATAGACTAGAAGACCTCTAAGGTCCCTTCCAGCTCTCTTACAGTATTCTGTTATATTCTGCCAGAAAAGGACCCAGAAATTAGACCACGGTGCAGTTAGAAATTAGGCCAGCCATTTTCTCTCTAGGATGTCTATGGAAATGCTCCATCCTCCAGGTCACCATTGTCCCAAAGATGCTTTTTTTTAACCGGACATTCTTGGTTTTTCTCCTTGAAAACATTTCACTTCTCATCCAAGAAGCTTGTTCAGTTCTGACTGAATGGTGGGGAATGGAAAGATTTATATTCGTTTCAATGAGAAGTGAGATGTTTTCTAGGAAAAAACAAAGGAAGTCCAGTTGTCTTTTGAAAAAGCATCTTTGCATCTCTCTGGGATGACATTAAACTGGACATAAGCCCCCCCCCTTGAAAGGGTGGGGGTGAAAGATAAAAAATGGCCAGACCCCTGGGTGGGGATGCTGCTGGCAGCTAGAAGTTACAGTAGAGTAGAGTAGAGTGGAGTGGAGTGGAGTGGAATGCGGAATGGAATAGAATAGAATAGAATAGAATAGAATAGAATAGAATAGAATAGAATAGAATAGAATAGAATAGAATAGAATAGAATAGAATAGAATAGAATAGAATAGAATAGAATAGATGGAGTGGAAATAGAATAGAATAGAATAGAATAGAATAGAATAGAATAGAATAGAATAGAATAGAACAGAACAGAACAGAACAGAACAGAACAGAACAGAACAGAACAGAATAGAATAGAATAGAATAGAATAGAATAGAATAGAATAGAATAGATGGAGTGGAAATAGAATAGAATAGAATAGAATAGAATAGAATAGAATAGAATAGAATAGAATAGAATAGAATAGAATAGAATAGAACAGAATAGAATAGAATAGAATACAACAGAACAGAACAGAATAGAATAGAATAGAATAGAATAGAACAGAATAGAATAGAATAGAATACAACAGAACAGAACAGAATAGAATAGAATAGAATAGAATAGAATAGAATAGAATAGAATAGAATAGAATAGAATAGAATGTAGAGTAAGAATAGAAATAGAAGTAGAAATAGAAATAGAATAAGGAATAAGGAATAAGGAATAAGGAATAAGGAATAGAATAGAATAGAATAGAATAGAATAGAATAGAATAGAATAGAATAGAATAGAATAGAACAGAACAGAAGAGAACAGAATAGAACAGAACAGAACAGAATAGAATAGAATGTAGAGTAAGAATAGAAATAGAAATAGAAATAGAAATAGAATAAGGAATAAGGAATAAGGAATAGAACAGAACAGAACAGAATAGAATAGAATAGAATGTAGAGTAAGAATAGAAATAGAAATAGAAATAGAAATAGAAATAGAAATAGAAATAGAATAAGGAATAAGGAATAAGGAATAGAATAGAATAGAATAGAATAGAATAGAATAGAATAGAATAGAATAGAATAGAATAGAATAGAATAGAATAGAATAGAATAGAATAGAATAGAATTGGAGTGGAATGGAATGCGGAATAGAGTAGAGTAGAGTAGAGTAGAGTAGAGTAGAGTAGAGTAGAGTAGAGTAGAGTAGAGTAGAGTAGAGTAGTGTAGAGTAGAGTAGAGGCTGGAGGGGCTGGGAGAAGCGCGGGCCAAGCGGGGCCGCGGCGCAGGCGGTCCGGACGGCTCCGGCTGCTGCAGGGCGCCGCCCGCTCTTGACCGGGAGGGCAGCCGCGGGCGCCGGCAGTGAAGACGGAGCCTCCTGCAGCCCCGGAGGCCGAGCGAGCGAGCGACCGGGGCGGCGGGTTCTTGCGGTCAGGCCCGGCGCCGGCCCGGCCGCTCCCCGCCCGCCAAGCCACGCGGAGCCCGGGCGAAGGGCGGCAGAGCTCGCCCGCCGGGACCCGGAGGGTCGCGCCTCGTTTGCGGGCGGGGAGGCCGCAGCCCCGTCCGGCGCTCCAGGGGCCCCCGGGAGCCCCCCGCCCGGGGACCCGCCCCTCCTCCTGGCCGGGAACGGAAGAGCGGGGGTCCCCCTCTGAACGGCGCCCAGCCCGGCGGCGTCCCCCAGGCGCGGCGAGGGGGCCGGGAGGGCAACGGGGCGTCGGGGTCCCTGTGGGGCTGGGGAGACTCGCCGGCCCGGCCCAGCGCGGGGAGCCGCACTGAAGCCCCGAGAAGCGCAGGGCCCCCCGACTCTGCTCCGGTCCCCCAGCGGCGCCGGGAGTCTCCACCGGCCGGGCCAGCGGGCGCCCCGTCGACCTGCCCTCTCCCATCCCGGGTCAGATCCCGGCCGGGATCCCCGTCTGGGATAGGAGGGGGAGGGGGTGGCCAGAGACCCGCTCAGCCTTTGCAATTTAATGTCATTAAATGGTTTTGCCGCCCGTCTGACCGTCGGGCGACTCCTACTGTCTCTTGGTCGAGGACCCGGAGCCCCCCGCCCCTTCTTTTCCCGGGGCTTGGTCGTCGACCCCTCCCGTTCCCCCCGGAGCAACTTCCAGCTCCTCTGATGCCGGAGCGGGACACGATTCGCGGCGGGGTCTTTTTCTTCGGGATAGCAAATGCGCTCGCCTTTCATCTCCTTCCCCGCCAGGTAGAGGGGAAGTCCCAGTTCGCGGGGAAATCAACTGATCGCCCCCCCCCACTTTGATCGCCCACCCACCCCTCGGTCCGCAGACAGGCGTCTTCCAATCAGCCCTCGCCGCAAACCTTTGCCGCGTTTGTGTTCCTGGTCTGGATTGCCCCCCCCACCCCGCCCCCTTTGCTTTCGCCCAGCTGGTCTACCAGGTGAGCGGGGCTCCCTTGCGACGGCCTGCCTTGAGAAAGCGGGGAGGGGGGGGCGCTTTCCATCCCCGCCAGCCTTGTCGGCAGGAGCTGGATCCAGGGGCGAACCCCCCCCCGCCCGTTTCCCCCACCCCCGACAAGTGGAAGCGTGTGCGCACCGCCGCCAGCTCCGCCAGGCAGCTGCGCGCAGCCCTCGCCGGATTGGAATGCGCCCCCCCGCCCCCGTCGCGCTGGTTCCCCCCCCCTTATGCCTGCCGCCCCTTTTGAACTACCAAAACTGAGGAGGGGGCTCCTTGCCCCCTGTTCGCCTTGGGGTAAAGAGGGGAACAGCAGCCAGCGGAGCGCCAGGACTCTCTGGGCTCTCCTCTCCGGTGCGCCCTTGCGTAGCAGCCCCCCCCCAAAGAAAGCACCCGTCTTTGCGCTTCTCTTGCCGGGCCCACCTTTCTCCAGGTGTTGAGGGGAAAGTCCCGGCCCTGCAAAAGGGTGGGTCTCTGAGGGGTGGAACGCCCCCTGGTGTGTGTTTATGAGTGTGGGGAGGCAGGGGGTGGGGGTGGGGTGTGTTTCACAGAGGATTTCTTTTTTTCTTTTTATCTGCCCTTTAGCAGCGGCATCATATAAGTCAGCGTTTCTTAACCGTGGCAACTTTAAGATATGTGGACTTCGATTCCCAGAATTCCCCAGCCAGCATACCATGCCTAAGGCAGGAGTAGAACTCAGGGCCTCCCGGTTGTTGCCTTCTGACCCCCTCCGTTCGACACCCCCGTCGCTACCTGTCCTCTCCGGACCCCCCAGCCCTTCTTGCTGCCCTCCCTGGTACTCAGGCCTGCCTACGCGGGTGGCAAATTGGGGGGGGGCTTATCTTGGCATCTCTTTTATTTATGTATATTTCATGTTTCTAGACCGCCCCCCCCAATCTCCCTGAAGGAGGGGCGCTGGGCTGCTGCTTTGCCAGAGGCTTGGTGAGGGAGGAGGGAGAGATGGGGGGTGGCAGAGGCGTTTTTCTCTGGAAAGGCCTGGCTTTGAATGCAAAGCAGAGCTCAGACCAAGCAGCCCTTTTTCTTCTTCCCCCCCCCGCCCCCCAAAAATCTGACTTCCTTCCTTGATCCCGTTCTGTTTTTTCTTGCCACAGATTCCTGGCTGAGTTCGGCAATGGTTTCCTTGCTCCAGGATCAAGCCAGGATCAAGTTTCCTTCTCTGGATCCCCCAGAGAGCAACCCATGTGGTAACGCGATGCAGGCCTGCGAAGAGACCGTGTCCCCTGCCCGGCAGGTGAGGATCGCTGCTTGGCCCTCTTTCCAGACAGCCCAGGGATGGAAAGAGGGGGGACCTTGAAGCCCCCGTCCCGAGAAGCCGAGCTCTCCCCTCCTTCCTCTGAGCTGGGGAGGGCAGCGGGGCTGCTGGAGTTGGGGAGGGTGAGGAGAGGCTGGGAACCAGGGGTGGTGGTGCTGCCAGATGGGACCCCACAGTTTTGGAGGGGTCTACCCCTTGCCAAGTTCTCCCCTCCCCCTGAAAGCCTTTCCCAGCTGCCCACCCAGCCAGACGGGGAAGTTACGCATCTTCCTGGGGGGGCAGCTCTTGTGCCCTCCTGTTCTGCAGCCCCATGGTGGAAGGGGGATGTGCAAGGGTCCCGGGCAGAGATCTCCAGGTGGTGGGGACAGCTGGATTGTGTTGGATCAACCGGAAGAAGCCCCTCCACCGCCGCTTTAAGGAGCACTGGCTGTCTGAGTAACCATTGAGGTGGGCTCCTGCTGAGTGAGGGGGGCGGTTGCCTCAGGGCCCCCTTCCTGCCTGTAAGTCCCAGATATTGACCGGGGTCCCTTGAGAGGCAGGACCACCAAAACTCAGCGTGCTTTGGCTTTTAAGTTTTTTTTAAAGAAATTTTTAATAGCAAGAGCACTTAGACTTATATACCGCTTCACAGTGCTTTACAGCCCTCTCTCTAAGCGGTTTACAGAGCCAGCATATTACACACACACCCCGCAGTCTGGGTCCTCATTTTCCCCGCCTCAGAAGGATAGAGGGCTGAGTCAACCTTGAGCTTCAAACTGCCTCACTGCTGGCAGCTCTGCCTTCTAACCACTGCCCAACCACACAGAAGATGGCATCGGACAGCCCTTTGTCTGAAATGGGTAGAGTAGAGTCTCCTGCATGAGCAGCGGGTTGGACTAGAAGACCTCCAAGGTCCCTTCCAAATTCTATTCTATTCTATTCTATTCTATTCTATTCTATTCTATTCTATTCTATTCTATTCTATTCTATTCTATTCTATTCTATTCTATTCTATTCTATTCTATTCTATTCTATTCCATAATTCTCTTCTCTTCTCTTCTCTTCTCTTCTCTTCTCTTCTCTTCTCTTCTCTTCTCTTCTCTTCTCTTCTCTTCTCTTCTCTTCTCTCCTCTCCTCTCCTCTCCTCTCCTCTCCTCTCCTCTCCTCTCCTCTCCTCTCCTCTCCTCTCCTCTCCTCTCCTCTCCTCTCCTCTTCTCTTCTCTTCTCTTCTCTTCTCTTCTCTTCTCTTCCATTCCATTCCATTCCATTCCATTCCATTCCATTCCATTCTATTCTATTCTATTCTATTCTATTCTCCCTTCCCTTCCCTTCCCTTCCCCTCCCCCCTCGTCCTCCCCTCCCCCTCCCCTTCGCGGGGGTCCCTCACACCCCAGTGCGGCTCTTCCCCACAGGCGCCTCCGGGTTTCCACCGCCAGCCCCGCGACGGACACGGCCGGGCAGACCGAAGCCCTCCTGGATCCCCGCCCAGCTCCGGCGCCTCCCCGCCCTGCCCCGGGCAGCTCTTCGCCCGCTTCCCCGCGGGACAGCGTCTTCCCCGGGAGACGGCCGCCTACGAGCTCCCCCCGCCGCCGGCCGAGCCGTCCCGCCGCTCCGCCTACGAGGACGGGGGCGGCGCCCCCTGCGGCCGTTTCCCCGGGGGCGCCCGGCGGAGCCACCCGTACCAGCGGCCGGGGGAGCCCTTCCCCGAGGCGCGTCTGGCCCTGGCGGGGGAGGCCGGCCAGCCCTTCCCGGCCGGTGCGGCCCAGGACGGCTTCGACGGCTTTCCCGCCCCGCCGCCCCACCTCGGCCCCGATCCGGCCTGGAGCAGCGGGACGCCGCGCAGCAGCCTCGGGCAGGAGCCCCACCTGCCGCCGGCCAGGGTGAGTCCTCTGGATTGACAGCTGAAAGCCAGCGCCGGGGATGATGGGCTCGGTTGGGCTGGGTTGCTAGTGGCCTCGGCAGCCTGGGGCTCAACTTCCTGCCCCCCCCCCCAGCCAGGGTCTCTCCCTCCACCCCTCCCCCCTCCGGAAGACACCCCCGCCCCCCACCTGCTGAAACCACGAGTTCCAGAATCCTAGGGATGGGACCTTAGAGGTCTTCTAGTCCACCCCCATCCACCCACCCCACCCCCGCCCAAGGCAGGAGTCCGTACTGCATCCGAGTTTTGTTCACATTCCCAAAGTCTTACATTGAATTTCCTGAACACTTTATTCTTACTTTTTTTATATATTTTCATTTAGTGACCGCTCAAAGTTTACCGACAGCCCTGAAAAAAGTGACTCACTCGCGGCTGTTTTTCACACTCACAACCGTTGCAGCGTCCCTGCAAGCACGGGCTGAAAATTCAGACTCTTGGCCGCTGGCTCATGCTTACGACGGCCGCAGAATGTCCCGGAGTCACATGGCCTCCTTCGGCCACCTTCTGCCGACGGGGCAAGCCGGGTCCACTCAACGCCCGGCTCATTTAGCAACAAGTCGCAAGAGAAGTCATCGAATGGGGCAAAACTCTCTTAACAACTGTCTCGCTTAGCCACCGAAATTTGAAAGGGGATCCCACGACCCCGGGACACTGCAGTGGTCATCAATACGAGCCAGTTGCCCAGTGGCCAAATTTGGATCATGTGACCACGGAAACGATGCTCTTAAGAGAGAAAAACAGCCATAGGTCATTTTTTTCAGCGCTGCTATAACTTCGAACGGTCACTAAACGAGGACTGCCTGCAATGTTATGCTCGGGGTGGCAGAGAGGGAGAGGTCTGCCAGGAAGGGTGGGTGGGTGGGTGGGTACTGATCCCTTTCTGCCCTCCCCCTGGATTGAAGGACACCCCCCACCCCCAGAGCTGCATGAGCTAGATACGGCAGCAAATGACCTTGAAATTGAGGGCAAGAGCAGGGGATGATGAGCGATGGAGGCCAAGCACCAGGGTGGGCTTCCTCCGTGCCCCAGGGTCCCTGGGTTTCTGCCACGTGGGTCTAGGTTGGCTCCTGCAGCGCTCTGACCAGGGCAGAAGAGGGCTTGGTCCTTTGGGGAGACCTCAGGGACCCCCACATTCTCTTCCCCACAGGAGGCCGATGGCAGGCTGAACACAGCCCTCCTGGAGGAGCAGCCCGGCCCCTACTGCTGCCAGCCTCACGGACCCCCCGGCTACTGCGCCTCCCACCCCTTCCACCAGGTAAGGGCGGAGGTGAAGGCCCATCACAACCTCCGCCTGCATTGGCCAGGCTCAGTTAAGTCCTAAGGATGTAAGTGGAGGACCTTTGCAGGGGCTCAGCTGCTGCCTTCGACGCAGCTGAATTATTTCCCTGCCTGCCAAAGAGGCAGGCTGGTATTTGAAGAAGGGTCTTTGGGATGGAGGTCTGGGGGCAACTGTCCTCTGTGCCGCTGGGTCTGAACCCTGGGCTGGCTTGGAAGTCCAGGAAAAGCCTTGGTACCCTCTTGAGGTCCCTGGCTAGTTTTTTCTCGGCCAACTCAGAGGAGATTCTGCCCAGATTATACAGAATAACACAGTTGGAAGGGGGCTTGGAGGTCATCTAGTCCAACCCCTGCTCAGGCACAAGTCTTAAACCATTTCAGACCAATGGCTGTCCAATCGCCCCTTAAAAACCTCCAAGGAAGGAGCATTCACCACTTCTGGAGGCAGGTTGTTCCACTGGCTAATTGTTCTAACTGTCGGAAAGTTTCTCCTTAGTTCCAGGTTGCTTCTCTCCTTGACGAGTTTCCATCCGTTGCTTCTTGTCCTGCTTTCAGGTGCTTTGGAGAATAGCTTGACTCCCTCTTATTTGGGGCAGCCCCTGAGATATTGGAACACGGGTGTTGTGTCCCCCCTCGTCCTTCCTTTAATTAAACTACACATACCCAATTCCAGCAACCGTTCCCTATATCTTTTAGCCTCCAGCCCCCTAATCATCTTTGTTGCTCTTCTCTGTACCCTTTCTAGAGTCTCGACATCTTTCTTACATCGTGGTGACCAAAACTGGATGTAGGATTCCAAGTGCGGCCTTAAGAAGGCCTTGTAAGGAGGTTTTTAAGAAGAGGCTGGACAGTCCCTTGTCTGAGATGGCATAGGTCCTCCTGCTTGAGCAGGGGGCTGGACTAGAAGACCTCCAAGGTCCCTTACAGCTCTATTCTGTTCTGTTCTATTCTTTATTTTAATTCTATTCTGTTCTTTATTTTAATTCTATTCTATTCTATTCTTTATTTTAATTCTATTCTATTCTACATTCTATTCTATTTAATTTCTATTTTATTCTATTCATTATTTTAATTCTATTCTATTCTATATTCTATTCTATTTAATTTCTATTCTATTCTTTATTTTAATTTTATTCTATTCTATTCTTATCATTACTCTACTTCTATTCTATTCTATTCTATTCTAGAGTTGGGAGGGGTCCCTTGAACCATTAACGCCAAGGGCAGGCCAGGCATTTTACGGCCCCTGGTCCACATCTGGCCTTTTGACTGTCCCTGTCCAGCCTGCATGGATTGCTTTTACAGGTATCCTTGACTTATGATCACTGTTGCTAAGCGAGACAGTTGCTAAGTGAGTTTTGTCCCATTTTACGACCTTTTTTGCCACTGTTGTTAAGTGAATCTGCTTTCCCCCATTGCCTTTGCTGGTCAGAAGGTCACAAGAGGACCCCGTGACCTGGGGGATACAGCAGTGGGTCAGTCGCTGAAGTTCTGAATTTTGAACACTTCACCACGGGGATGCTGCAACGGTCTTACGTGTGAAAAATGGTCATAGGCCCCCTTTTCCAGTCCTTTTGTAGCTTCCCATGCTCACTAAATTAACTGGTGCAAGTCAAGAACAGCTTGACTTGACAAATGAGCCCAAAATTTCTGCTGCTAAGTAATACGTTCAGTTTTATGTGCTTTTATGAACTGTCATAATCAGAGGACTAGCGGTGGTTTGAAGGCGACTGCGGTTTTTCCCTGACGTGCGGGTGTGCCTGGGTCCCTGAGCATCATCTTCACAGGCCACATTAGTTCGGCCCTCCGCGGCAGCTCCAGTTTCTCATGTGGTTGCCCCCCCCGCCCACGCAGGTTCTAGGTGATGTGGGGCACCAGGGCTGGGCGTCCCGTCCCCCGACTTAAGCGGGCAGTCGGGCTTCAACGTGGCAGAAGCCACTCCTATGTCTGGATGGGTCGTTGGAAGAGGGACTGTTGTGATTCAGGGTCAGCCTGTGGGTTCGGCAGTTGGGTCGGACGACTCAGAGGAGGAGGGGGGTGTTGAAGACCTTGCTGAGGGGGTTGAAGATCTTGCTGATGAGAGCCCTCAGCCAGGCCCCTCCCACTTGGTCACCACGGAGACCCAGCTGTGTGAGCCTGACAGCGTGGATGAAGATGACCCACAGCTGGCCCTGTTCAAGGACGCCCGATGCAGGAGGCAGTCAATCAGGAGTAAACAGAGGAAGGCAATGGGGCTTCTCGGAAGGAGGCAGAGAGAAGCCACGCCCTGAACTCTATATAAAGGGAATGTGTGGGGAGGGCTGGTTTGCTGAAGGCAACCGCTTGGATAGTTCCTGTTTCTTAAAGCTCCTGTTTCTTGGTTCGTGTCTTGTTTGTTTTTGTAGCTATAAATTTGGCAGGCGTAATTCCAGCCTCTTGCCGTTTGTAAAGGGGTTGTCCCTGCCTTTTCTGCAGGGCTGGTAGCAGGCTGGTACAGAACAGGGACTTGGCCGCAAAGCGGGACGGCAGCAGCATCCAGGATTTGGAACTAGAGTTCTGTTGTTGCAGCCATCTGTATTCTGTGCCATCTGTATGTTGGCAGACTTGAAGGCACAGAGCATAACCCACCCACCCACCCATCAATCAACCAATCAATCTCCTATCCTAGTATTATGCAGTTAAGTATCATTTCCTGAGGGAAGAACTTTGCATTTGTCTTTTAAATGAAATTTCACTCTGATATTCGCCACTATTGCAAATTTCACTCTGTAGCTTTCGGCCCATTTCTATCAAAATTTTGAATCTTATTTGTGTTTCTCAACCTTAGCCAACTTTAAGACTTGTGGACTTCAACTCCCAGAATTCCCCAACCAGCCATGCTCAGTAAGGAATTCTGGGAGTTGAAGTCCAAACGTCTTAAAGTGGCCAAGGCTGGCAAACCCTGTCCTAGTCTAGGGCACTGCCCGTCGCTCCCAATTTGGGGACATTGGCAGATCTGATAAGCATCCCATCCACCTCTTCATCCAAACAGTTATAAAAATATAGGACTGATTGGACTAGGGGGTGCCATGAAAGCAGCATTCCAATATTTGAGGGGCCACCACTAAGAAGAGGGGTTCCATCTATTCTCTAAAGCAAACAGAGGGCAGGACAAGAAACAATGGATGGAAACTCATCAAGGAGAGGAGCAACCTGGAATGAAGGAGGAATTTCCTGACAGAACAATTAACCAGTGGAACAACTTGCCTAAGAATAGAATAGAATAGAATAGAATAGAATAGAATAGAATAGAATAGAATAGAATAGAATAGAATAGAATAGAATAGAATAGAATAGAATAGAATAGAATAGAATAGAATAGGGAATAGAATAGAACAGAGCAGAACAGAACAGAATAGAAAAAAGAATAAAATAGAATAGAATAGAATAGAATAGAATAGAATAGAATAGAATAGAATAGGGAATAGAATAGAACAGAGCAGAACAGAGCAGAGCAGAACAGAATAGAAAAAAGAATAAAATAGAATAGTATAGAATAGAATAGAATAGAATAGAATAGGGAACAGAACAGAAGAGAAGAGAATAGGGAAGAGAAGAGAAGAGAAGAGAGAATAGAATAAATAGAATAGAATAGAATAGAATAGAATAGAATAGAATAGAACAGAATAGAACAGAATAGAATATGGAATAGAATAGAATAGAACAGAACAGAATAGAATATGGAATAGAATAGAATAGAACAGAGAATAGAATAAATAGAATAGAGTAGAGTAGAATGGAATGGAATAGAATAGAATAGAATAGAATAGAATAGAATAGAATAGAATAGAATAGAATAGAATAGAATAGAATAGAAGTAGAGTAGAGTAGAGTAGAGTAGAATAGAATAGAATAGAATAGAATAGAGTAGAGTAGAGTAGAGTAGTATAGAATAGAATAGAATAGAATAGAATAGAATAGAATAGAATAGAATAGAATAGAATAGAATGGAATGGAACAGAATAGAATAGAATAGAATAGAATAGAATAGAGTAGAATAGAATAGAGTAGAGTAGAATAGAATAGAATAGAATAGAATAGAATAGAATAGAATAGAATAGAGTAGAGTAGAGTAGAGTAGAGTAGAGTAGAGTAGAGTAGAGTAGAGTAGAATAGAATAGAATAGAATAGAATGGAACGGAATAGAATAGAGTAGAGTAGAGTAGAGTAGAGTAGAGTAGAATAGAATAGAGTAGAGTAGAGTAGAGTAGAGTAGAGTAGAGTAGAGTAGAATAGAATAGAATAGAATAGAATGGAATGGAATGGAATGGAATGGAATGGAATGGAATGGAATGGAATGGAATGGAACGGAACGGAACGGAACGGAACGGAACAGACCAGAATAGAATAGAATAGAGTAGAGTAGAGTAGAGTAGAGTAGAGTAGAGTAGAGTAGAGTAGAATAGAATAGAATAGAATAGAATAGAATAGAATAGAATAGAGTAGAGTAGAGTAGAGTAGAGTAGAGTAGAGTAGAATAGAATAGAATAGAATAGAATAGAATAGAATAGAATAGAATAGAATAGAATAGAATAGAATAGAACAGAATAGGGAATAGAACAGAACAGAACAGAACAGAACAGAATAGAGACTGGACAGCCATTTGTCTGGAGTGAGGGAGGGCAGCAGCCCCCAACCTTTTGGGCACCAGGGACCAGTTCCTTGGAGAGAGGTTTTTCGGCCGACCGGACGGGACGTGGTTTCGCGTGGTGCCTGCATCCCATGGAGGGGGCTTCGCTTGTTTGAGAAGATCGGTTTCTGACCCACCGTGGCTCAGTGCCAGGCCAGAGACTGGTGGTTGGGGAACCCCGGTCTAGGGTCCCCTGCTTGTGGGGAGGGTTGGACTAGAAGACCTCCAATGTCCCTTCCAGCTCTGTTATTCTATTATTTATGCACTTCTATGTCCACTAGTGACCAAGTACAAAACGTCCCTTTCAAGATGTGGAGGGAAGGTCTTGCTGGCTGGGGATGGTGGGAACTGCAGTAGCAACAGTTCCTGAAGGCGCCAGGTTGGAGACAGCCTTCGACTCACATCCATCCATTTGAAGTTACAAAACCACTGAAAAAGCTATTTGTGGCCAGTCCTCACACTTACGACCACCTCAGCATCCCCGCTTGATCAAAACAGGGGCGTTTGGGCAACGGGCGTGTACTTATGACAGTTGCGGGGTCCCGGGTGACATGATCGCCGTTTGTGACCTTCCCAGCCGGCTTCTGACAAGCAGCGGGGGAAGCCGGGTTCACAACTTCACAACAGTTGCTTAACAACTGTCAAAAAAGGAGCAACTCACTTAGCAACCGCCTCACTTAGCAATGGAAATTGTGATTGTAAGTCGAGGACTGCCTCTGTGGAAGAGCAGGCGGCCACGAGGTGAACACCACGAGGGGATTCGGGGCTCTTTGGAGGCCTTGAGAATCCAAGATGGACTTCCCATGTTTTTTAGTTCCTTACCCTTAAAAAAGCTGGTCACTCTTTGATCATAAAATCTGACCAAGAAAGCAAGCCCAGCTGCATTTCTCCTCTTCTTCTGCTTTCAGTATCTCGCCAGCAGCACCCTTCCGCTCCCCTTCCTCTCGGCCCCCCACCACCCCTACCAGAGGATGGGGCTGCCGGGCCCTCCACAGCCGCCGCCGCCCCTCTTTCCAAAGCCCATCTACTCTTACAGGTAAGCGTCCATCGGCATTCGCACCCGGCTCCTCTGGGACCTTGGCAGGGGCACCAGAGTTTGGCCCCCAACCTCTCTGGGTTCCCACAATCGGATGGGGAGGGGGGGCAATTTGGAGAAACGTCTGCGGCAACGGGGGTGTACACAAACCAATACACATTACCACAACCCCTGGAGAAAGGAAGAGGCCAGCCCCCAACAGAGGCTGAAGAATGTGCCATGACTGTCCGGGGCAGAGGCTCACCGATAGCAGCTGAAGTTCAGATTCTGTAGGAAATGGGGGAGGGGGGGACCTTGCAAGGATCTCGTGGTTTTGCCAAGAAAAAAAAACTGCCTATAAAGGCCAGGGCAGACAGGGGTCAGGGCCACAGACTAGGCCACGGTCAGCTCAGAGGCAGCCCAGTCTACAGAAGGAATGGGGGCATGGACAGGGAGATGGTGAGTTCTAGTTCCACCTTAGGCACAGATGCCGGCTGGGTGACATTGGGCCAATGACCAGGAGACGGTGAGTTCTAGTCCCGCCTTAGGCATGAAAGCCAGCTGGGTGACTTTGAGCCAATCACCAGGAGATGGTGAGTTCTAGTCCCGCCTTAGGCATGAAAGCCAGCTGGGTGACTTTGGGCCAATCACCAGGAGATGGTGAGTTCTAGTCCCGCCTTAGGCATGAAAGCCGGCTGGGTGACTTTGAGCCAATCACCGGGAGACGGTGAGTTCTAGTCCCGCCTTAGGCAGGAAAGCCAGCTGGGTGACTTTAGGCCAATCACCAGGAGATGGTGAGTTCTAGTCCTGCCTCAGGCAGGAAAGGCAGCTGGGTGACTTTGAGCCAATCACCAGGAGACGGTGAGTTCTAGTCCCACCTCAGGCAGGAAAGGCAGCTGGGTGACTTGAGCCAATCACCAGGAGACGGTGAGTTCTAGTCCCGTTAGGCATGAAAGCCAGCTGGGTGACTTTGAGCCAATCACCAGGAGACGGTGAGTTCTAGTCCCGCCTTAGGCACCAAATCCGGCCGATTGGGACTGCAGAGGTGTGCCAAATCAGTAAATAAAGCCAGCCGGTCTTTCTGTAGATTGCTGACTTTGCCCGCCTCTGCAATCCCACGGAATGTCCTTTGAGTGGGACTTTTGGTCAAGAAGTCGGCTGGGGAAACGTTGTGAAGTCCCTCAGAGGAGTTGGGGCTGTGGCCAAAGCAGCCTCTTCCCGAAAGCCTTGTCAGAAGACCAGTTTGGGCTTCCGGCTCAAGTCAGGATTGCACAAGAACAAATCAAAATGAAATCCAGACAGATGTGAGGAAAAGAGATGCATTTCTTTATTGCCCAAAGCAAAGAGGTTTGCTTGCCTGCGGGGCTGTAGCTACAGAGAGGGTGGGGTACGAAAGGGCTGATTTATAGGGGAGCCTGCCCTTGCTGTGAGTCTCGAGGGGCGTGGATGTGTGTACGAGCTGGGTCTAGGGTGACACCTGAGGGGCATAGATGGATGGATGTGTTCACACACACACACACTCACACACACTCACACGAAGGGGTTGATTAAGTCAAAAGATGTGGATTGACTCTCTTTCCTTTGAACTGTGTTATAATTATGTTTCCATTGTGCTAATTGAAGTTTTGTCTGCTTGCTTGTGGGTGTTTACAATTTGAAACAAGTGTTTAACAATTATTTATGTTTGCTGTAAGTTTAAATGGATTTTGGAGGCTGTTAAACAGTAACTTTGTTGGAGATCTACCTTGGCAAACGTATGATTAGGCAACCTTGCCTCATTTATGACTCATGGACTTCAACTCCCAGAATTCCTGAGCCAGCATAGCTGGCTCAGGAATTCTGGGAGTTGAAGTCCATGAGTCCTAAAAGAGCCAAGGTTGCCTACCCCTGCCCTATAACAATATTTCTAACACACCCTGGACCCTCTGCGGATTCAGAGGTTGGTCTGCATTGCCCCGGTCAGTTCCAGAGTCCACGGCTTCCTCCACCATGCTGGAGCCCCTTACCTCCTGGGGTCCTTTCCCCCCACTTCCCCATCACCTCCCCCCCCCCACAGCAAAGCAAGGAAGATGTCCCTGCTAACCATGGTTTGTTCCTTCTCCTCCACAGCATCCTCATATTTATGGCCCTCAAGAACAGCAAAACTGGGAGCCTCCCTGTCAGCGAGATTTACAACTTCATGACCGAACACTTTCCTTACTTCAAAGTGAGTCACATTGTCTCTGGAGGTGCTTCTTCCTAGCCGCAGAGGCGCGAGCAGTCTGGGGTTGGGAACAAAACCTAATTCCACGGTGAGAAAAGTAAGGCCAGGAAAAGCCAAAGCTCAGGTACAGGTTAGGGTGGTACCTCGCTCAATAGCAGCAACGCTGAGAGGGACTTCGGAGTCCTCGTGGAGGGTCACTTAAACAGGAGCCAGCCGTGTGTGGCAGCTGCCGCCAAAAAAGCCAACGCAATCCTAGGCTGCATTAACAAAGAGATTACGTAAAGTGTTAGTACCACTTTATAACATCTCCGTCAGGCCACACTTGGAATACGGCATCCAATTTTGCTCACCGCGATATAAAAAGATGTTTTTTATATTGCTGTCTGGGGAATTCTGGGGGTTGAAGTCCACACGTCTTAAAGTGGACAAGGTTGGGTGCCCCTGGGCTGGACCACAGACAGACCTGAGCAGCAGCCAAGCCTCTGCCCAATGCATCAGCCTCCCTTCACCCGGCCGTGGGGCAGGAGGGGGGGACACACAATGGGAGGGGAAGCAAAGTGACAGGAATGAATGAATGAACCTTTACTGTCAAAGTACAACCATGTATACATTGAAATTGGCTGACCCTCCCCTTGTGCCCCCAATGCCTGCCTTCCTCACACACACCCCACATTAAACCCTCCAAAGTCCTCAGGGTCTGTTAGTCAGGGAAACACGCAGTTGTGACATTTGATCAAAGTGTGCCAGCCTGCATTTCGGCTGCTGGATGCCCGGGTGTCTGCTGCTTCCTTTGCGCAGGAAAAAAATGCATGTTTAAAGCACGTCCCCAGGGCGCCTAGGCGGGCCTTGAGCTGGCCGGCTGTTTTTCTTCCAAAATCCCAGAGATCCTAGAAGGGCCGCGAGGGGCTCCCAGAGAGCAGCGCCAAGGGGTGGAGGCGCAATTAATCGGCAGTGCCAGGGAAAACACCCCAATGACACAATGAACTCCTCCTGGCTGCCCGGCCTCCCTCGCAAGGGGGGTGGTGATGCAGCTGGCTGCTCGGCTCAACTCCTACGTCTGTCCGGCAGCCTCTTTGAAGCACCCAGCCCTCTTCTTCGGAATGGGGGTGTGGAGGGGCCTTGCGCAAGAACGGGCACTTTCCGAAGATTAGGAGGCTGCCGCTGCTCAGAGGGCGGAGGGAGCCATGGGCAGGAACGGCCTTTCCCAACCTTAGCAACTTTCAGACGCATGGACTTCAACTCCCAGCATTCCCCAGCCAACATGCTGGCTGGGGAATTCTGGGAGTGGAAGCCCACCCCTCTCAAAGCAGGCTGGCTGGGGAATTCTGGGAATTTGAATCCACCCATTTTCAAGTGGGCAAAGCTGAGAGATCCTCCTGGGATCGACTTGCCTTCTTTCCCGCGTCCCCTTCCTTTTCACCGCTGAGCTCTAGAGGTCCGGATGCCGGGCAGGGGCAGACTCAATGCCAGGCCACGGTGACTGGGTGGGCAGAACAGCAAACAAAGGCCGGGCTGAAGGTGGGGACGGGCATCATCAGCCAGGCCCAGCGCCCTTCTGCTTCTCCTCCCTTGGGCCCCTCCCACCCTGTTATTTTCCCGGTGTTTTGCCGTACAAAAGATGGGAAGGACTGCCGCTGGGGGATTCAGCCTCCCTCGTCTGGCTTCTTATCCTACCTAACAAGGCTGGCTTCTTACTGCTTGGAGGGGAGGGGGAGACAATCTGGCCCTGCTAAGGGGCTCTATTGGTAGCCAGAAGGAGGAGCGGGCCCCTGCGACCCTCCCCACTCCCTAGGACCCTGCCCACCCTCTTCTCTTTCACTACTTCAGAGGATCAGCAGAAGGAATGTCTACTCCGATCTGAACCCCAGCCGGGCAAAACCCAGGAGGGCTTGGCTCTCCCTCCAGCCAGAAAAGCCAGGAGGGGCTGCAGGCAAACTCAAGCCCCCTCCATGAAACTGGGACAAGACCCTGACACCCCCCCTCCCCATAATGCAGACACGCCCCTGGAGTTTTATCAGGAGAAGAAGGCTTTGAATCCTAGAATGCGAGGCTTGTGGGGAGCCACAGGACCACCTCTGTAAGGACAAGAGAAGTAGTTTCCCCCCCCCCAACTTTCTCCCAGACCACTTTTATGCTCCTAGGGCTTCCTGGTGGTCTCCCATCCCATTACAATCAGCTCCAAGCCTTCCCGAGGACCCGTCCTGCTTGATCTTTGGGAACGGCCAGAAGCTCAGCTCTTACCCTCCGAGGCCTCGCCTTAAAGGAGGACCATTTTGGCAGCCTGCCCTTCTGAACGCGTGCCAGGGGCCCCACCCTGCGTGGAAAAAAATCCCCTGGGAATCTCTGCAGGGCACTGCTGGCTGCCCCTCCCTTCTCAGGGCTGAGACACCCAGCTAAGCCATAATCCTGCTTTGAGCGGCCCCAGAATAGAGAGATAGTTCTGGCCTTGCAGGAGGCTTTCCGTTGGCATCGGAAGAATACAATAGAACAGAACAGAACAGAATAGAATTACAGTAATGATAAGAAGAATAGAATAGAATAGAATAGAATAGAATAGAATAGAATAGAATAGAATAGAATAGAATAGAATAGGAATAAGAATAGAATAAAATAGAATAGAATAGAATAGAATAGAATAGAATAGAATAGAATAGAATAGAATAGAATAGAATAGAATAGAATAGAATAGAATAGAATAGAATAGAATAAGAGGAGAGGAGAGGAGAGGAGAGGAGAGGAGAGGAGAGGAGAGGAGAGAAGAGAAGAGAAGCTGTAAGGGACCTTGGAGGTCTTCTAGTCCAGCCCCCTGCTCAAGCAGTAGAACCTATACCAGGGGTAGGCAACCTCAGCTCTTTTATGACTCGTGGACTTCAACTCCCAGAATTCCTGAGCCAGCCATGCTGAGGGGAAAGGGAGGTTTCCAAGGTCGCCAAAGGGGATCACGTGACACCCCCCTCTGGGACAGTGCAACCGTCATAAGTGCAAATCAATTGCCAAGGCTCTGAATTCTGATGATGCGGACACGGAGATGCAACAACGGTCATAAGTGCGAAAATTGGTCAGAAGTCACTTTTTTCAGTGTTGTTGTAACTTCGAGTGTTTATTAAACGACAGGTCAAGGATTGCCTGTAACACAATGCGATGCAGTAATGTTTATGTTTTGTTTTATTTAATTTATATACCGCCCTTCTCCCTGGGGACTCAGGGCGGTTCACAGGGCATATAAATAAAAATACAATACTATACAAAAGTTAAAACAAAGATTAAATCAGTGCCCAATTAAAAACAATAATACAATCTAAAAAGACAATTTAAAACCCAACTCCCCCATCAGGCCATAATAATAATAAAGTTGTCAGGGACCTTGGAGGTTATCTAGTCCAACCCCCTGCCCAGGCAGGAAACCTTATACCATTTCAGGCATTTCAGTACAGGCAGTCCTTGACTTTATTCATTCAGTGACCATTCAAAGTTACAATGGTACTGAAAAATGTGGGTTATGGACATTTTTCACACTTAACGACCATTGCAGCGTCCCCAGAGTTATGTCATCAAAATTCAGACGCTTGGCAACTGGCTCCTATTTACGACTGTCGCAGCGTCCCTGGGGAGGGGGAGGTGTCACGTGATCCCCTTTTGCGACCTTCGGCCAAGCTGCAGGGAGTCCCTTAACAACTCTGGCAAGAAAGGTCGCAAAATGGAGCAAAACGCACTGAACGACAGCCTCACTGAGCAAGAGAACTTTGGGGGCTCAGATGGGGACTCCCCATTTGTCGTCCGGACCTTCCTGGAGCTCAGGGTCCCAGGCTGCCTGGCACCCGCATCCGGCCTTCCCGGCATCTTCCCGGCATCTTCCCTCTGTTTTGGGAGGCGAGGCTGTCGCCTCTGCGCTGACTAATGGGCCGCCTGCGACTGTGCTGCTTCCCCGAGGGGAGGGCAGGAGGGGAGCCTCTGTGCCGCTCATTAACCGGGGAGAAAACGCACGTTCAGCGGGGGGGGGGGATCGGCGCACCTTCTCCAGCAGGAAAACAGCCTCCCGCTTTTGGCCGGTAGGCAGGATCCGCTTCCCAAGATGATGCGATCTGCTGCGCCAAATTGCCAGCCAGCCTTCGAGAGCCGTCGGCGGCGGGCGGGGAGCTTCTGCGCCAGCCCCGCCGGCAGCCTCTCCGCCCAGACGGGGAACCGGGGCAGCTGGGGTCCCCGCATCGCCCGCGAAAGCCGGCCCCTCCGGGTGCGGGAGACCCCGGGGCCGCACCAGCATCCCGGCGTCTCACCAGCCTGCAGTGCAGGGCACCGGCATCCCTCCCCCGCCGCCCCCGGCTGATCTGGAAGGCCTGCCGCTGCCTGGGGGCGGGGGGGCGGGGGGCGGGCGGGAGGGAGCCTGGCCCCAAACATTCAGGGCCACAGGGCCCGATTCTGCACCGAGAGCCGGTCCGCTGCTCCTTCCCACTTTGAAAGCCACGGATCCCCCAGGCCCTGGGAGAAGAGAGGGTTGAAATGAGGGGTGCTGGGTGGTCTCTGAGCCAGGAGGTTTCCTTGCAGAGGTTTCATGACAAAACTAGGGAACACTGTCACTGATAGAAGAGAGTGGGG
This sequence comes from Vipera ursinii, assembly GCF_947247035.1. Classification (NCBI taxonomy): domain Eukaryota; kingdom Metazoa; phylum Chordata; class Lepidosauria; order Squamata; family Viperidae; genus Vipera; species Vipera ursinii. Next base: position 359,014,344 of record NC_139512.1, on the reverse strand, counting down.
TTGGCAGGGAGGAGGAGGAGGAGGAGGAGGAGGAAGAAGACGGTGGGGTCCCGGGTGTTCTCTGAGCTGGGTGATTTTCTTGGAGACGTTTCCTTACCCAACTAGGTAACATCTTCAGTGCTAGAAGGGAGGGGTGAAGGAAGGAGGAGGAGGAGGGAGGAGGAGGAGGGAGGAGGAAGAGGAGGGGGAGGGGGAGGAGGAGAACGACTGTGGGGTCCTTGGTGCCCTCTGAGCTGGCTGCTTTTCTTGCAGACGTTTCACGACCAAACTAGATAACATCACCAGTGCTAGGAGGGGAGGGAGGTGGCTCTCTGTTTACATGCAGGTGAGTTGCCCCGTCAGGGCTGGCGGTTCCTTGAGTAAGCTGTTGTTTACTGTTAGCTTGTTTGTCTGAGTTTGGTAGTTCCTTGATTGGGGTGTTGTTTACCTCTTGACGTTTGATCTTATGTTAATCTTTGTGTTGCTTTCTGCTTATCTGGGTGTTGGTCACAGAGGAGGGCGTGTTTTGCTCCTTTGCTTTCCATTTTGTTTCTTTGGAATGGCATGTAAATGTTGTTTATCTCGGTGTGCCTGTGGATGGCCGGCTTATCTGAGCGCCAGGCTTCCAGGAATTCTCTGGTGGTTTGGACTTGCTTGCTCTAAGATGGAAGTATTTCCCCCCGATTAAATCTCTCCCTGTATTGTGAAATTGAGGGCTTTTCGGCCCATCTTCAGATTCCTAGTTGGTGTTCGTGGATGTGATTTATAACAGAATAGCAGAGTTGGAAGGGACCTTGGAGGTCTTCTAGTCCAACCTCTTGCTCAGGCAGGAGACCCTCTTCCATTCTAGACCAATGGCTGTCCAGTCTCTTAAAAGCCTCCAGTGATGGAGCACCCACAACTTCTGGTGGCAAGGAGTTCCACTGGTCAATTGGAACTGCTGGGTCTTTCGGTTTACGTAGGAGGTTTTGGAGGGCTTTGTCGCTACAGTGATGCTGTGTGGCTGGTCTGTTGGTTGTTTCTGAGATATTTTTGATGTGTGGCAGTGTTACCCTTTTCACAGTTTGTGTTGATTGTGCTGCAGTGGGTTGAGTAGTCAGGCGCCTTTTGATAAAGTTGCGGGAATGTCCATTTCCTGATGTTCAGGGTTGCTGCCGTGTGTTTGTGTTCATATTGTAGAAAGAGGGTCATCTAGTCCAGCCCCCATCTCAGGTTGGACCCATCTGTTAGTAGAGGGGTCCCCAACCTTGGCAACTTTATGACTTGTGGACTTCAACTCCCACGCATGGCTGCCTGAGGAATTCTGGGAGTTGAAGTCCAGAAGTCCTAAAAGGGCAAAGTTGGAAGACCCCTGTCTTAAAGCATCCTGGCTGAGGAATTCTGGAAGTTGAAGTCCAGAAGTCCTAAAAGGGCCAGGTTGGAAGACCCCTGGCCTAGGCCACCTCTCCCTCAACTTGCAGCTGTCTGAATTGCTGTTTCTCCTGTGTTTGTCGCTGTCTAGACGGCTCCCGACGGTTGGAAAAACTCGGTCCGGCACAACCTGTCCCTGAATAAATGCTTTGAGAAAGTGGAGAACAAGATGGGCAGCTCCTCCCGGAAGGGCTGCTTGTGGGCCCTCAACCCAGCCAAGATTGACAAGATGCAGGAGGAGCTCCAGAAGTGGAAAAGGAAAGACCCCATGGCGGTCCGGAAAAGCATGGCCAAGCCAGGTGGGGCCCCGTTGGCAGCGCCAGCCTCTGTGCCCGGGTGCCAGGGGGGCCTCGCTGGGAAACAGCCCCCAGGAGCGGCAGGTGGGCAGCAGGAGGGGCAGGAGGGCGTAGGGGTCCCCCCTTAGTAGCCCCAGTTTGGCAGGATGGGGGTCTCCCTTTGGGGGCAGGTGGGAAAGCTAGAGAGAGACGGGTCTTTCCCGGTCAATGTTTATGATTTAATTTATGCCATTTCTGTAGCCGCCCATCTCAGCCAAGTGACTCTGGCTGGGTTGCAGTTCTAAAACTATCAAAGAATTAATAGCCACAAAAACATGCAAGAAACAAGCACAGCTAATCTTCAATTGACATTCATTCATTTACTGGCCATTCAAAGTTACAACGGCGCTGAAAAAGAGTGTCTTATGACCGTTTTTCACCCTGAAGACCGTTGCTGCATCCCCAGGGTCACATGATCAAAATTCGGACGCTTGGCAACTGACTCACATTTATGACGGTCGCAGTGTCCCGGGGGTCACGTGATCCTCTTGTGACCAGCAAACTCAATGGGGAAGCCGGATTCTCTTAATGTGACTTAACAACAGCAATGATTCACTTAACAGCTGTGGTAAGGAAGGTCATCGGTGGGGCAAAGCTCACTTCAGAACTGAAATATCAGGATCTTCCTCAATCAGATTCAGAATAGAGCTGGAAGGGACCTAGGAGGTCTTCTAGTCCAGCCCCTGCTCAAGCAGGAGACCCTAGACCTAGACGAGGGGTAGGCAACCTTGGCTCTTTTATGACTCGTGGACTTCATCTCCTGGCTCAGGAATTCTGGGAGTTGAAGTCCACGAGTCATAAAAGAGCCAAGGTTGCCTACCCCTCGCCTAGACCATTTCAGACAAAAGGGATGTCCAGCCTCTTCTTAAAAGCCTCCAGGGATGGAGCACCCACAACTTCTGGAGGCAAGGAGTTCCCCTGGTTAATTGTCCTCACCGTTAGGAAATTCCACCTTAATTCCAGGTTGCTTCTCTCCTTCTTTCGTTTCCATCCATTGCTTCCTTTCTGGCCTTCTTGTAATCCCAATTTTCATAACCAATCAGAGAGTTAATTGGACAACAACCGATCAGGGAGCTAGTTGGGCAATAGCCAGTCGGGGAATTAATCTGGTAAAGCCAACCCGGAGTCAATTTGACAATAACAACCAGCAAGCGAATCTGGCAAAGCCAATCAAGGAGCTAATTTGTTAAGAGCCAATCTGGGAATTAATCAAAGCCACGAAACGGAAAGAGAATTCATGCAACAGGTCACCCAATATGGTGTCCAAAGAGAGTCTCCATCCTCTGGGTTCTCACGGTTGCCCCAAAGGTGCTTTTTCCGAAAGGCAACTGAACTTCCTTGGTTTTTTTTCCTTTGAAAATGTTTCCCTTCTCATCCAAGAAGCTTCCTCGGTTCTCCAGTTCCATCCTCCACCATTCAGTCAGAACTGAAGAACCAAAAAAAGTACAGCTGCCTTTTGGAAAAGCACCTTTGGCTAAGCCAACATTGTTTGAACGGTCAGTTAGCTGAGATTCAAGGGCTAAAGGCGTTTGGCCGCAGAAGTACAGAAAGCAGTCCAGGGTCCCCTGCAAAACCCAGCCCGGGACCCCGATCATCTAGCCGGTCCTTGGACTGCACCCTTGTTACGAGCGTTGGAGGGAGAACTGCTCAGGGCGACCAGAGGCCGGTCAAGAGGAGAAAGTGGTAGGGGAGGCTGAATGAGCCCAATTCCGGACAGGGTCCTGCAGAGCCTCACCACCACCCTGGCACTTCAGGGGTCTCCGGCACAGGCACGGGCGGCTTGGAGGGCCTGATCCACCCTCCCAGCCCTGAAAGGTCTTCCTTGGTGCTGATCCTTCCTTCCCAATTTTTTCAGAAGAACTGGAGCTGCTGATTGGAGACAAGGCAGAGAAGCTGGTGTCCTGCGGTCCAGCCAGAGGTCCCTGCGTCTCCGGCCAGATGCCTCTCTGTGAGCCCCATCCCCTTGCTATCCCCCCCCCAGCACAGGAAGCAGGTGGGGGGCAGCCCCCCCAACCTTCCTCCAAGGGAGCGGGCCCATCCTTCCTTTGGGGGAATGGGGAGGGAGGAGTGGGGGTGGGGGCTACCCATCCTCCGGGGAAGGGGGAGAGCAGGGAGGGAGGGAGCGGGCCCATCTATCTGCCCGGAGAGCAGGGGAGCCAGGAGTGGGGTCCAGGGCAGCGGGGAGTGGGGAGCGGCCACCGCTGGACCCTCACCGTGGCTTCTCCCCTGCTGCAGACGCCCAGAATGGGCAGGGGGCCCTGCCCTCCCCTCTCCCGGCCCAGAGCCCTCCAGGAGGCAGGATGAAGATGCTCTCGGCCTCCCAGCCGGAGCTGCTGCTGCTGGACGGCGACCTCAGCACGGACCTCGATGCCCTGAACCCCTCCATCACCGGGTTCGACCTCCAAGGTGCCCCTCCCCTCTGGGCGGACCGGGGGCGTCCCACCCCTGAGTCTGCCTCCCCCAGAAGCCATTTGTGGGGAGGGGCTGAGGGAAAGGGGGCCGGCCTCTCCCTGCCCGCCAAGGCCTCCGGCTGTCTGGTCAGCCCCCGCGAGGGGAGCGGGTGGGGGAGGGGAGGGGGCACGATAGAAGCTCTCTCTTTATGGGGGGGCCCAGGCTGCTTCTCTCAGAAGGGGGGGGTGCCCAGACGAGGGTGGCCAGGGTGCCAGTTCCTCCCTTTCCCAATACAGGCAGTCCTCGGCTTACGGCCACAGTTCAGCCCCCAAACGCGACCAGTTGTTAAGTGAGCTTTACCCCATTTTATGACCTTTCCTGGCATGGGTTGTTAAGCAAATCACTGCCGTTAATAAGTGGGTCGCACGTCGTTAAGAGAATCTGGCTTCCCCCATTGACTTTGCCGGTCAGAAGGTCCCAAAAGGGGCTCACATGACAGCCCCCTCCCGGGACACTCCAGCCGTCGTAAATGTGAGTCAGCGGCCAAGCGTCTGAATTCTGACCACCTGACCATGGGGATGCAGTGGTCGTTAGGTGTGAAAAAAGGGTTGTAAGTCATTTTTTCCCAGGGCTGTCATAACTTGAGACGGTCACTAAACAAACGGTTGTAAGCCAAGGACTTCCTCTATGCCCCTTTCCCCCCGCCCCCTTCCCGGCTTTCCTCGGGGGGAGGAAGAGGAAGCTGGGGGTCCCCCCCTCGCCTCCACCCCGTCCCAGCTGCTCTCCCGTCCGCTTCCTCACAGGGAACCTCTGGGAGGCGCTGAAGGACGACAGCCTGGCGGGGGAGCCCCTGGGCCTCCTCTCGGGGCCCCCCACGGCTGCCCAGGCGGACTTCCTGGCCCCCTGCCCGGCGGATGCCAGCCCTGCCGGCGACCAGCTCCACCAGCACCACAGCTTGCCCGGCGTTCAACTGACCACGCTCTACTCGGCCTTCCTGGACCTGGACCCCAGCCCGGCCCCCGCCTACCTCAACCCTCCGGGCTCCAAGCCCATCGCCCTGGTCTAGACCCCGAGCCAGACCGGGGGGGGGAGGGCGGTGGCGAAGTTTGGCCGAAACCCTTCACGAGGGGCTGCCAACCCACGCCGGCTTCCCAGCCATAGCCACGGTGCCTCTTGAGACGCCATCCTGCCACAGCCCACCTTGTGCCCGGGATGAAAGAACGGCTTGCCACAAGCCAGGATCCTGCACCATCATCAGAAATCACTTTGGCTGGGACTCCAGACCGGATCCGGCCGTGTGGATTTCTTTTATTTCGGAGGCAACTGCTTTGTTTGTTTTTCCTTTCACTTGACCTACGCGTGCGTGTGCGTGTCTATACACCTTCCCGGCCCTCTGCAAGAATCCCAGTTGCTCACGTGGAAAAATTATTTGCTCACCTGGACAAAGGACTGAGATTCCCAGTGACGCCGTTGGCAAAAGAACGTTCGAATCAGGCTCTGGATGGCTTTCCGGACGCGAGTTCAAATCTAGCCCAGGGAAGGGAGACAAAGGGGACCGGAGAGGCTGCCATGCCCAGGTGGCGCCAGGGCTGAAGACCGACACACCACACTTGGGCAAGGCTGGCACGGAGGAAGACGTAGCGCTAGGAGGAAACCGGGCGCTCGGAAGCTTTAGCAAAACTGACCTGCGCCCGGCACCTGGCGCTCCAAAGCCAGACAATGGACAGAGGGCAAATCTGTTTGTCGAAAGCAATTTCATAAAATGTTGTTTAGTGTGCTACGGATTAGGAATGTAGAACTTTTGACCAAAGTATTCACCCTCCGGGGCATTTTACTCCTACGAGGCCAAAGTCGGTTTGAATCGGAGCGGTGAAGAAAGGGGCGGAAGCTCTGAGAAGAACTTCAAAGGAATTTTATTTATGCAAGTCCCATCTCCAAGGTGCCTTTAAACACCAGGGGTGTGCAATGTTGGCGACCTGAAGACCTGTGGACGTTAAAGTCGACAACTGTTCCCGTTGCCATCCTCGCAAACACTTTGGTCTAGCTAGCCAGCCAGGGAATTCTGGGAGTTGAAGTCCACAACTCTTCAAGTTGCCAACACTGCACACCCCTGGTGTACACCCAAGTCATGCTCGATTAATGTGCAACAATTCCGGTTTTCACCTTTAAAGAAACGGTGCAAAGTCTTCTCATCTCGCAGCTTGTTTTTCCTCCGCTTCCAAGCACTACGGAGTTTTGTCACAACACAGCACAATAAAAGTCTCTGTTCATTTTAAAGGGAAGGGCGCCCTCTAGTGGGCCCGCTGGCTAGTGAGGCTGCCGGTGCCAGCGTGGTTGTTCCTTTGGCGCCATCTAGTGGCCCCTTAGGGGACGCGGTGGCTCAGTGGGTTAGGACGCTGAGCTTGTCAATCAGAAGATCGGCAGTTTGGCGGGTCGAATCCCGAGTGCCGCGTAGCAGAATGAGCGCCTGTTACTCGTCCCAGCTTCTGCCAACCTAGCAGTTCGAAAGCGCGTAAAAATGCAAGTAGAAAAATAGGGACCACTCCGGTGGGAAGGGAACAGCGTTCTGTGCACCTTTGGCGTCTAGTCATGCTGGCCACATGACCACGGAGACGTCCTCGGACAAGCGCTGGCCCTTCGGCTTTGAAACGGAGATGAGCACCGGCCCCTAGAGTCGGAAACGACTAGCACGCATGTGCAGGGGAACCTTTACCTTTTTAGTGGCCCCTTTGGGGAAGCCAGGCAAAGTTAGAAAAGAATAGAGCTGGAAGGGACCTCAAAGGACTTCTAGTCTAACCCCCTGCTCAAGCAGGAGACTTATAGGGCCTCCTGCTTGAACAGGGGATTGGACTAGAAGACCTCCCCTTCCAACTCTTATTCTGTAATCTCAGATTAACCAGTGGAACAGCTCGCCACCAGAAGTTGTGGGTTCTCCAACACTGGAGGTTTTAAAGAAGAGACTGGACAAGCCGTTTGTCTGAAATGCTATAAGCAGCAGTGGGATTCACCAATTTGCACCAGTTCGGCAGAACCAGTAGCTAATTTTTTGTTGCCCAGGCCCAGAACGGACTTCCGGAAGTGGCATCAACACAAAGAACCGGTTGTTCACATATTTGAACCCCGCCACTGGGTATACCATTCCAGACAAATGTCTAATCTCTTTTTAAAAACCTCCAGTGACGGAGCATCCACCGCTTCTGGTGGCAAGCTGTTCCACTGGTTAATTGTTCTCACTGTGAGGAAGTTTCTCCTTAATTCCAAGTTTCTTCTCTCTTTGATCAGTTTTCATCCGTTGCTTCTTGTCCTGCCTTCAGGCGCTTTGGAGAACAGGTTGACACCCCCTCTCTTCTTGGTGGCAGCCCCTCAACTACTGGATCACTGCTATCCTGCCCCCCCTGTCCTTCTTTTCTCTACTCTAGACTAAGCCATACCCAAATTCTGCAAGCGTTCTTCGTGTCTCTTAAGTTTCGTATTTTCTTTCCTTGCGCACAAAGCAGAGCAGGGCCCTGTGTGCCAATCCCCTTCCTCTGGGAAGAGCAAAGGTTCCATCCTGATGTTCCCCCTCAGGCAGATCAGGGCCTGCCTGGGGGCCCCTTTGCCCAAAAAATCAAGACGAGGCAGAGGGTGCCAAAGTGTGGTGCCAAGGCGCCAGTTTGTCTTCATCTGCTGCTGCCCCTCTGCCCCAAGGCATGCCACCAAGGAGCTTTTGGCTAACACGCTGCTCTTGCCCAGACTGGCTACCTGCTTCCCACCACCGCCACCCCAGCACCCTGGCATTGCCCTCTTCAGGGTCCTCAGCAAACCGAGGGGCTCTCTGGATCGGCCGAGAGACAGCGGCTACTCGGGTGTCAGCCTGGCAGGCATCCGGATCCCCATCAGATTCCAACTGTCCATCAGCCCCACGAGAGGCTCTGCAAGTCACACAGGGACAAGCGGGTCAGAGCCAGCCCCCCCTTCCTGCCCGTCAATCCTGTTAACTAAATTTATGCAGTGAGTGAGGTCATCAGTGGCAACCCGACCCACAAACCGGCCTGTCCCTAACACAGCATGGGCAGCCAGTCCACAATGCTGGGGGGGTGGCGGGGGTGAGGGAGGCCCCCTGCAGTCCCCCTGCAAATGAATGAGCCCCCCCCCCTCATGCCATGTCTGAGCAGTAGACCCGCGGGGAAGCTTTGAGGCTCCTTCAGCACCAAAAGGGCTGGGGTGGCCAGCAGAATGCCCCCCTCTTTGAAGGGAGCAGATGTTTTGGGAGGCCCAGGAAAACCTCTGTCTTTTCTTGTGTGCTTTAACAGTTACCTGTTGAACTTTGTATCTCCCTGGACACCTGAAACAGGTAGAGGAGGAGGAGGAGGAGGTTGAGGAAGAGGAGGGGAGGGGAGGAGGAAGAGGAGGGGGAGGAGGCGGGAAGGAAGAAAGGAGGGAGGGAGAAAAGAAAAAGAAAGAAAAAATACTGTTCTTTCCAACATTCTTAAACTTTTGCTATTTGCCTTCAACTTCTTTCGGCTCCCCTTGAGACGGGGTGCAGCCAGGGGGTGTCATGGCCCAAGCAAACACGCCCCACGCCCGGCCCATAGCCAAGGCCAACACAAAGGTTGTGGGGAGCGGTGGAGAGAAGCTGATGGGGTGACACTTTTGGGGCACGCAGCTGACCCCCATTTCCTTCCGTAAAACCAAATTTATATATATATATATATATATGAAGAACGAAGCTGAAGCCACCAGCCTGAGGATGACGGATGAGATTTCGTCGAAATGTTGCTCTTACACCTTCAATTCTATGTGGGGAAAAACCCGAATGACCAAAGATCTGTGTGTGTGTGTGTGTGTGTGTGTGTGTGTGTGTGTGTGTGTGTAAGAAAATGGTGCTTGCCCAAGTAGGCACATCTTGCATCGGAGAAGAAGGAGTCAACTCATTTCGTTCCTGAGAGAGGAAATACTATGCATGTAATCCCAGTTGTGCTTTTAAATACTGTGCAGAGGGGCAGACTTTAAACCACCATAAGGTTTTGGGGGCAGGCGTCCCGGTTGAGGAGGGGGCTCAAACTCCCATACATAGGATAGTTTTAAATGTTTTTCAGGCTGTGGAACTACTGACCAAGAGACGAATGACTCAGGCTAGTTGTGGTTTGAATAACAGAATAACAGCGCAACAAAGCTGGAAGGGACCGTGGAGGTCTTCTAGTCCAACCCCCTGCTCAAGCAGGAGAACCTACACCATTCCAGACAAAGGGATTTCCTGTCTCTTCTTAAAAGCCTCCAGTGTTGGAGCACCCACAACTTCTGGAGGCAAGGAGTTCCACTGGTTAATTGTTCTCACTGTCAGGAAGTTTCTCCTCTGTTCTAGGTTGCTTCTCTCCTTGACTAGTTTCCATCCGTTGCTTCTCATCCTGCCTTTGGGACCCAGGTCGACCCATTTGAGGAAACTCTTTTTAAAAAATCATTTCCCCCCTTATTCCCTCATTTAGCTCTGCTAAGTGATGCGTTGCAGGGAAGATCGCGTGGGGGTGTGCTTGTGCTGCGAATGCACAGCGACGTGCATTAAAATAGTGCTTTTCAACCTTAGCCACTTGAAGACGTGTGGACTGCAACTCCCAGAATTCATCAGCCAGCTGTGGTGGCTGGGGAATTCTGGGAGTTGAAGTCCAGACATCTTCCAGTTCCTAAGGTTGAAAAACACTGCTATTTTTTTTTTAGCCTATTTCAGGGGGTCTTCAAACTTGGCCCTGGCTGAGGAATTCTGGGAGTTGAAGTCCACAAGTCATAAAAGGGCCAGGTTTGAAGACCCCTGGCCTATTTTCTCCACGGTCTCTGTCTAGTCTCAAGGGTCTGTGTTTGGGGCCAGCCCCCCCTTGGCAGATGCGTCCCTTGCCCCCCCAGTCACCAAGCCCCCTGGGACCCCACATTCATCTTTTTGGTGACTTTCAGCTACGAACAGTCAAAATAGAGAGACCTCCGCAGCACACCAGCCCTTTCTCAGCGAGCAAAACCAGGATTTGCAGACCGCTCGTTCCCAAGACAGGATGAGAAGCTCTCCATTCCCGTCTCCAAGTAAAGATGCTGGAATCTTTAGCCAACTAGCCACACAGCCAGGAGCAAAAAGGCCCAGCGTGCACAGCCAGAGAATGGGGAGTTTTCTCCCCGACAGCTGGAAAAGCAAAATAAAACAGGCTAGCAGATGAGACTGAGTAAAGGAGATTGCAGGGTTGAAAGGAGGGATCCTTGGTGAGGGGTGTTTCCTTGCAGACGTTTCATGACCCAACTAGGTAACAACATCAGTGCAAGTAGGACAAACGTTTAGTGCAGGGTGCTCAGAATGGACTGGGGGGGGGCTAGTTTTCTCATTTTGCATGTCTGAACTTCAAAAGGCAATGCGTTGTTAATAATAATAATAGAGCTGGAAGGGACCTCGGAGGTCATCTAGTCCAACCCCCTGCTCAGGCAGGAAACCCTATGCCATTTCAGACAAATGTCTGGCCAGTCTCTTCTTAAAAACTTCCAGTGTTGGAGCATTCACCGCTTCTGGAGGCAAGGAGTTCCACTGGTTAATTGTCCTCACTTTTAGGAAGTTTCTCCTTAATTCCAGGTTGCTTCTCTCCTTGACTAGTTTCCATCCGTTGCTTCTTCTCCTGCCTTTGGGCGCTTTGGAGAAGAATTTGACACACACACACACCCTTTCTTTGGGGCAGCCCCTGAGATATTGGAGGACTGCTATCATGTCACCCCTGGTGTCCTTCTCTTCATTAGACTAGACATGTTCATGAAGGTCACATTTGGGGAGGGGTGAAGAGCCCTCCCCAGTACTCAGGAGTGGGAGGGCACAGTAGATTGCCTTGCGTACCTGGCCTGGCTGTGTTTCAGCTCTCACGCCCGGCAGCTTTAATCCTGATTTAATCCTCCTCCCTCGCGGGATTATCTGTGCATCCAGCTGGCGAAGGCTGTCTGCTTGGGGGGGGTGTCAATCTGGGGCTGCCCAACTGCCCTAGAAGCCAGAAGTGGCCACCTGACCAGCAGGGCTGAGTGGGGGACCCTGGGCACCTCCTAAATCCAGGACATTGCAGCACCCCTCTGCGTGAAGACCCCCTCCTCAGCATCCCACTGGAGGGTCCGAACTCCTCTGCAACCAACACACAGCAATTCCTGCCAAATGCATGCACGCACATGGACAAATCTCTCTCTCTCTCTTTCTCTCTCTCTCTCTCTCTCTCTCTCTCTCTCTCTCACACACACACACACACACACACACACAGCAAAGGGAGACTTGGGAGGCTACTTCAAGCAGACAACTGAGACTCCATCGCTGGAGGTTTTTAAGAGGTGACTGGAACAGTGGAGGGTCTCCTGCCTGAGCAGGGGGTTGGACTAGATGACCTCCAAGGTCTCTCCCAACTCCGGTTCAGAATCTGGTTGACAGAGGGAGGGGATTTCCTCAAACAGGAGGATCGGGAAGGTTAACCCACCCCTGGCAGTCCTCAGCTTACAACCCCAACTCAGCCCAAAATTCCTGTCGCTAAAAAAATCAGTCCTTAAGCGTCGTAAATGTGAATCAGCTGCCAAGCATCTAAACTTTGACGACGTGACCCTGGGGATGCTGCGACCGTTGCAGGTTTGAAAACTGGTCCTGTGTCATTTTTTTCGCCTCCTCAAGGGACACGGAGCCCAAAGGCCCATCCTCCCCTGCCTTCTCTAACAGTTCCCGGCTACGTCCAGCGAGGAGCCTCCAAGCTGGCAAGGCCCCCTCCCCCCAGGGGCACTGGCTTCCTGGTCCAAGGATGCTGAAGACCCCGGAGCGCCCCCCCATGCCCTCAGCCCTTCGATGCCAGGGAGTAAATCTCTCCAATTGGGGGGGGCAAGACAAAAGCTCCTTGGGCATCTTCTGACCTGGGGAGAACCAGGAGAGCCAGAGACCACCCAGCTCCGCCCGGCGCCCGACCTCTTGGGCACCAGCACCGCCCGATGCTCAACTGGGCAAGGCGGGCTGGACCAAATGCAGCTTTGGGTGGATAACCCAGCTTGGCCTGAACGGATGGTCCCCTCGTTTCCTGGCAGCCAAAGACCAGACCGGCTTGCCCGCCTTCCGTGCCAGTCAGGAGCCGTCTCCTCGTTCGCCTATTGCATTCACTCCCAAGATGGCTCGTTTCTAAGCCCTCTTCGGGTACCGAATAAGGGGAAGGCGTCTCTTTCTTAAGGTCATTTTGAAGTGGGCGAAGGAGCTTTCCAGGCCGGCAAGGGATCTGACAAGCCGGGATTAGCCAGGCTGTGGCCGGCACTTGTCTGGGTGACCCACAACTGCAAGCAGCCCAAGACGGCTATTTTTAGTCCCTGCCTGAGCCTCTTAGCTGTCGGAGGGAACAAAATGTGCTGGGCGCAAATTCCTCCCCGCTCTGCCAGGGATAGGTCATTGTGCTACCTGCCCTGCCACCTGTGCAGGATGCCAAGCGTTGCAAAAATAAGCCGCGTTTTCCCAAGCCAGCATCGGCAGCACAGCCACAGAAAGTGAGCAGTGGAGGGAATCTTTTCCTTTCCTTTCCTTCCCTTCCTTCCAAGCCCCCCCCCCCTTCTAGCACGGATGGCATTACCTATTTGGGTCATGAAATGTCTGCAGGAAAACTACCCAGCTCAAAGACCCCCAAACACCCCACGGTCTTCCTCCTCCTCCTCCTCCCCCCCTCCACTTCTCCTCCTCCCACTAATTTTTTTCCTAGCCAAATAGCCCCCCCCTTTCAGGTCTGCTGAGGTGGGAGGGGGGCAGAATGGGGCCTTCCCACGACTCCAGAGTTGGGGTGTGCCAACCGATCCTGGAATTGGGCAGAAGCAGAGACGGGTCTTAGCAACAGCCAGGGGGGGGAGTTGGGGCCTGTGTGTCATCTTCTACTGGGACCACCTGCAATGGTGTTTTCCCTGCTGGGGGGCTCGGGGTGGTGGTGGATGTGGCCAACTAATGCCACACCAACCTCTGGGGACCCTTCCCCATTGCACTCCCCATGAAGGTTCTCCATCATGCAGGCAAGAGATCCCCGAAGCTTGTCTGAAGGTCTAAGAATTAGACAAGTTGCAATGATACAGCCTTCATGCAATTTTGATTCAGCATCAGGATACAGCTGGAAGGGACCTTGGAGGTCTTCTAGTCCAACCCTCTGCTCAGGCAAGAGACCCTAGACCAGGGGTGGGGAACCTTGGCTCTTTTACGACTGGTGGACCAACTCCCAGAATTCCTGAGCTAGACCATCCCAGACCAAGGGCTGTCCAGTCTCTTCTTAAAAACTTCCAGTGTTGGAGCATTCACATCTTCTGGAGGCAGGTCGTTCCGCTGGTTAATTGTTCTCACTGTCAGGAAGTTTCTCCTTAGTTCTAGGTTGCTTCTCTCCTTGATGAGTTTCCATCTATTGTTTCTTGTCCTGCCTTCGGGCCGCTTTGGAGAATAGCTTGACTGCCTCTTCTTTGGGGCAGCCCCTCAAAACACTGGGAGATGCTATGGTGTCCTTCTTTTCATGAAATCAGACATACCCAACTCCTGCAACCGTTCTGCCTGTGTGTTTGTCATCTCTGCCTGGATGACTGAGAACCTTGACGGATGTTTCCCAGGGCGGCTTAAGAGTGACCCCCCCCCAAGCAGGCTGTGACTGTAATCTCACAAAAGTTGGACGTGGGATCCTCAAATATTGACAAGGCCTCCTGCAAGAGGCTACCAGCCCTGATCTTTCAGGTGGGCACACGGCTTCCTTTGCCCAACTGAGGGTTTCTTAGTGCCCCCCCCAATAAAGTGGCAGCAAGGAGACCCTCAGCCCTTCCCCCCTTGGGGTCCCCCCCAATTCACAGGTTGTCTAGGAATAAAGCTCAGCTTTCACAGGTAACACACACCTGGAGAGCCCTTTTTCAGGTCATATGATGTCATACACACACACACACACACACACACACACACACACACACACAGAGATCATGGGTGTCTGAAGGTATGGTGAAAAAAAAATCACGCTTTGGTGGCGCAATCAAAGCCAGGCATGGTTTTTACGCCTGTCTATCGTGTTGCGGTGCCCACCAAACGGACTTTTTACATCACACCTTGCAAACACCCAACACACTCCCAAAAGGAACGCAGCAACGCAGCAGGGCACAAACTAAAGCACCCTGCCACACACACACCTGCCCTGGCAAAGCAGCTCTTTCAGGAACCTGGAGGGGCGGTGAAGACCCCTCCCCAGATGCAAGACAAGAGTCGATTAGGTAGGTGAACCGTGCCTCTTTCTCTAAAAAGATGCCCCCCAATTACCCCCCCAGGAATTAGAGGAAGCAGAGCCTGCCCAGAGAGCACGGGGCATTGTTTTGGGGGTCCCCGAGGGTCTGTGGGGAGGGAAAGTCCAATGACAAGCGTTGCAGGAAGCAAGTCTTCTATTCACACCCCCACATCAAACATGGTTTCATGAGTCCTTTTGCAGCAGCAGATCCCCCCTCCCCTTTTCCCATGGAGATGGCAAAGGGGGTCCACCAGGAGAGACCCTCCCAACAGTCTCCGGCACCCCCACCCTGCCCCCAGTCACCCCTGGAGAAGGACTGGCAAGCAACAATGGCGAGCAAAAGAAATGGGTCTGGGGTCTTTGCCTAAGGACATTCTGAGTTGGGAATGGGGGGGGGGGTCATCCCAGAGTTTCCACTATTCCTGCTGATCTTCAGCACCCCATTCTCAGATGGGGAGGGGGGAGTGGAGCGCCTACCAAAATGACTCTCCACCAAGCCAGAGAGGGGCTTCAAGGAAGACCCTTCCCCAACAATAGGGAGACCAGGAGCTACTACGAGAGCCTCAACTGCCCAGCAGCTACGGAGGGTGGGGTCACGGTCTCCCCTCTAAAGTCCGGGGGGGGGTCAAGGAAAAGCTTCAGGCAGTCAATCTCAGATGCCGGTCCTGTGCAGAGTCCAGTCCGGCCGCCCCTCTGCAGCCAGCCCGCGAGTCGATCCTCCTCGACCACCATGGGGAGGGGAGGGGGGGTCCTGGGCCGGGTCAGGGCCCCCCACCGTAGGAGTAGTCGGCCTTGTTGTGCATCACCAGCTTGTTATCCACAAAGTAGAAGCTGTCGGACTGTGTCTCGTAGGGGTGAAGGACCATCTCCTGGACTGGGAGAGAAGCCGGGGGGGGTGTCAGCCAGGGCTGGCTGGCTTGGCCGGAGGCCGCCCAAACCGCAGCGCCATTACGTGGCCCTCCCCGAGTCCCCCCCCCCCGGCCTGGCTTACTGAGGTCCTCAGAGAGCTGCGGGAACTCGTAGATGTGCTCACAACTGTTCTTGCTGGCCGGGATGCAGAAGCCGAACTGGAAGTCAAAGCTCTTGAGCAGCTGATCCCGGAAGTAGTGCCGCTCGATCATGCGGAAGTTGCTGATGGGCTTCTCCCCCACGGTGAACTCCACCCTGGGGGGTTAAGGGAGGGAGGGAGGGAGGGAGGAAGGAGGGAGGAAGGAGGGAAAGAAGGAAGGAGGGAGGGAGGGAGGAAGGAAGGCAGGAAGGAAGGAAGAAGGGAGGAAGGAGGGAAAGAAGGAAGGAGGGAGGGAGGGAGGGAGGGAGGGAGGGAGGAAGAAGAGAGGAAGTGAGGTTAAGGGAAAGAGGGAGGGAGGGGGGAAAGAAGCCAAAGGAGGGAGGGGGGAGGAAAAGAGGGAGGGAGGGAGGAAGGAGGGAGGAAGGAGGGAAAGAAGGAAGGAGGGAGGGAGGAAGAAGAGAGGAAGTGAGGTTAAGGGAAAGAGGGAGGGAGGGAGGAAAGAAGGAAATAAGAGAAGGAGGGAGAAAGAGGGAGGGAGGGAGGGAGGGAGGGAGGAAAAGAGAAAAGCCGTTATTCCCAGCTCCTACCAAGCCAGGATTACCTCCCAGAGGTGCCAGCCCCTCTTTTGCACACCCCCATCCTAAGGCCAGACCATCTGGACCTTCCCTGGTAGAGATTAGCTGCGCGACACTCGCACTCAAAGCTGGAATTGGGCCCCTTTGGTGAACTGAGCCGGGTGGGAAGGCAGCAGGTCTACAAAGCACTCTGGGAAATTCTCGGCCGTTCTCCTGAAATTGCTCCCTTGGGTGCCAGCCGGCTAAACAACACCGGCCCAGAATCCTCTGAGCCGAAAACAGAGCCAACGCATTGCAGGGTGCACAGATTCTCTCCGGGAATGATAGGAACTGTAGTCCAGGACTCCTGGAGGCCACCATGGCAGAAAAGTTGTGGGCACTCCATCGTTGGAGGTTTTCAAGAAGAGACTGGACAGCCATTGGCCTGGAAAGGTCTAGGATCTCCTGCATGAGCAGGGGGTTGGACTGGATGACCTCTGAGGTTCCTTCCAACTCTGCAATTGTGAAACACTGGCCTGGGGTGGGCGGAATAAAGCCGGACCGGCCAAAATGCTTCTCTTGCATAAAAAAACAAAACAATTTACTGAACCTGGCCTCAACACCGGAGGTTTTTAAGAAGAGACTAGACAGCCATCTGTGTGAAATGGTGTAGGGTTTCCTGCCTGAGCAGGGGGTTGGACTAGATGACCTCCAAGGTCCTTTCTAACTTTATTATTTTTATCATCATCATCATCATCATCATTTATTATTATTTATTGTTCATTTTATTACTATTATTACTATTGCTGTTTTTTTGTTGTTGTTATTACTTACGTAGCTCCAACCTGCCGCAACCGTAGGAACGCTGGCGTGAACTGGTAGCGCACAAACCGCCCGGCGTTTGGGTCAGCCTCCCTCTTTTCGCTGCGCTCACGTTCTGGGGGAGGGGGGGAAAGACAAGGGAGCACCCCAGTTGCACGATGGCCAGATGGTGCCCAAACTCTGCATTCCCACCCGGGGCCTCTTTCAAAAGCCTGGCCCCGGAGCCCTTGACAGATCGTGCCCAACGGATCTGCCACCTGCCTGCAAAAGGCGATGCCCTGGCATGATGGGACGGGCACCGTTCTTGGCGGCACCTGGGAGGAAGTTGAGCGAGGGCCTAAGATAGGGCTTGGCCACTTAACGACTTATGGACTTCAACTCCCAGAATCCCCCAGCCAGCTTCCCTTTGCGAAGTCGGCCTGCCGTTGAAAAATCTTTTCTGCCAGTCCAGGTTTTGCTTAATCCTGGTTTGTTAAATCAACCACATTGGCTTCCAACGCACTAGACCAGAGGCATCCAACCTTGAAGACCTATGGACTTCAACTCCCAGAATTCCCCAACCAGCAGAGCTGGCTGGGGAATTCTGGGAGCTGAAGTCCATAAGCCTTCAAGTGGCCAAGGTGGCATAACCCTGGGCCAACTGTGCCAAGCCTGGGTCCTAATGGGGCATAAAAGACCCCCAGTAACCAGGATCAGCCTCTCCCTCTACAAATGTTGGGGTCCAAGTGCCAGGCTATCTTTCCTTTATATTGCACTTGCCCCAATTAAAGGCACTCTACATTTGTTTTGCAAAAAAGCCAGATTCAAGGCAACTCTATAATAATCCTCCTATTTGGACAATACAGGTAGTCCTCGATTTAAAAGCTTTCGTTTAATGACCGTCACTGAAAAAAGTGACTTAGGACCGATTTTCACACTTACAACTGTTAGGTTCTTCTGCTTGACCAGGGGGCTGGACTAGAAGACCTCCAAGGTCCCTTCCAGATCTATTCTATTCTATTCTATTCTATTCTATTCTATTCTATTCTATTCTATTCTATTCTATTCTATTCTATTCTATTCTATTATTTCTATTCTATTATTTCTATTCTATTCTATTCTATTCCATTCCATTCTATTCTATTCCATTCTATTCTAATTTTCTATTCTATTCTAAATGGACAACTGCAGTGATTCGCTTAACTGCGGCAAGAAAAGTCGTAAAATGGGGCAAAACTCACTTAACTCTTTAGCGACTGTTCAAAATTGCAACTGCACTTATAACCAATCCTCACCCTCGTAACGGTCACAGCCTCCCCACGGTCACGTGATCAAAATTCGTCTCTGGGTCACGTGATCAGCATCGGTGGCTTTCCCAGACACGCAAAGTCAAGGGGACAAGCTGGATTGGCTTAAATGACCGTGTGATTCACTTAACAACTATGGCCAAAAGGGCCATAACATTAGACGTCACTCACTGAACGCCTGTCTCACTTAGCATCACAAATTCCAGCCCCAATTTGTTTGTAATTGGAGGACTACCTGTAATGTGGATTTGCCTCTAATTTGAAACAGGTCTGGCGGCAGATCGAAATTGGCCATCAAAACGTGGCAAACAAGCTGGGGGGGAGAGAAAGGGGAAGGGGAGCACAGAGAGGGCCCTCCCGCCTGCCACAAAGCGGGGCACACTCACCTGAGGCGGGGGGCTTGGTGATCTCAAAGAGAACCGTGCCGGATTCCATATCCCGAATCTTAAACCGGGTGAAATCGATCTTGTAAACGTTCTCCTCTGGGGTGCATAAGTAATCTGCAAGAGGAAAAGTCGCCACTCAGAATCACAGTGGCCCTGAAGAGAAATGGCTTAGGACTGGTCCTCACACTTATGTACGTTGTAGCGTCCTCACGGTCACATGAGCAAAATTCGGGCAACCGGCAGGCATTTACAAGCATTGCAGCATCCGGGGCTCACGGGGAAACTCTTGAAATTTCAGGCAGGCCGGAACAAAACCACAATCCTAACTTGGGTGCAGCGCTTACTCTCCCGAGGAGCTGGAAGAGACTTCTGCATCGGGGGTCCAGGATACCATAGCCCAGGGGTCCTCAAACTTGGCCACTTTAAGACTTGTGGACTTCAACTCCCAGCATTCCCCAGCCACCTGTCTTAAAGTGGCCAAGTTTGAGGACCCCTGCCATAGCCTATCACACGCCAAACGTTAGTGGCACAGTGCCACTAACACACCATCTGGCCCCCCCCCATAAACACAGGATCTCTCAGTCCCGCCACAGCTTCAACTCCCAAATAGAAACAATCCTTGGCTCCATTTTGCTGAGAAAGGTATAGTGTCAACTCTACAGCAAAGCTGGCTGAAGCCATCTTGCCCGTTCTGAGTTGCCACAAGAGTGGGAGGGGGGAAGTGGAGGTTTTCTGATAGTCTAAAGCAATTCTCTGTCCCGTGGGAACCAAGGTCATTTCAAACGGTCAGATTTTGTACTACTAGAAAGCCCGCCAAACTCTTCTATTGGGTAACATAGCGGATGGCATAGTGTTGGGGTGGGAACTTTGACTTTGTAATAGTGTAACTCTTTGGAGGGAGTTTCAGACTTGGGTTTCACTTTTGATCATGACGATACTTTGTCATCAATAAACATGTTCTTTGAGGAAGCCTCTAGCCTCGCCGTTCTGTTTTATCTGGTCTCATCTCAAAACCCTAGTGAGGCCACACCTGCAGCTAATTTTGGTCACCATATCACAGAAAAGATGTTGAGAGTTTGGAAAAAATTCAGAGAACAGCAACTAAGATGATCAAAGGCCTGGAGACTAAAGCATACGAAGAACGGCTGCGGGATGGAAAAAAAGAAATAGGGGAGACGCGATAGCAGCGTTCCAGTATTTGGGGGGGGGTGCTGCCACAAAGAGGAGGGGGCCAGGTTGTTCACCAGAGCACCAGAGGGAAGGACGAGAAACAATGGTTGGAAACTAATCAAGGAGAGAAGCAACCTCAAATTAAGGTGATAGTGAGGAAAATCAACCAGTGGAACAGCTTGCCACCAGAAATCGTAGGCACTCCATCACTAGAAATTTTTGGGAAGAGACTGGACAGCCACTTGTCTGAGATGGCACAGGATGTCCTGCTTGAGCAGGGGGCTGGACTAGAAGACTCTAAGGTCCCTTCCAGCTCTACTCTATTCTATTCATCTATCGGAACCATGATATATAGTTTTATTAGAAGTCAAGTGTATTGCAGCATCGCATAGCCAGAACAGAGAATCACGCACCAAAATCCCTACGTTCTACTTTTCCCTCCCTTATCCGGAGGGAGCTGCCACAAGACGTTGCGGGTGCCGCTCCATCACTGGAGGCTTTCAAGAAGAGATTGGACAGCCATTTGTCCGGAACAGTGTAGGATCACCTGCTTGAGTTGGGGGCTGGACTAGAGGACCTCTAAGGTCCCTTCCAGTCTTAGGATTCTATGTTCCTCAACAGGGGTCCCCAACCTCCGGTCCGTGGCATGCCAGAAACCGGGCCAAGCGAACGAAGGAAGCCCCCTCCGCGGGACGCAGGCAGCAGGCGAAACCAGGCCCCCTCCGGTCCGTAGGGAAACCTCCCTCCCCGGAAGCGGTCCCTGGTGCCCAAAAGGTGGGAGGGGGTGAGGGGGGCTGCCTTTCTGTGAGATTAGCTTCACCTTGTCTGAAAGCTGCCACCTGGCCATCAGGCCCACCCTTCTGGTCTTACCATCTCGGATTAGTTCAATAAACCAGAGTGAATCCAGCTTAATGTGCTGCTGGCTCTTGGCTAGGTCTGCGGCTCCTGATCCTCATCCGCTTTGGGACCCAGGTGGCTTCTTTGTGCAATTCAGTTCAACTCCGGGCAGCTAAGATGCCAGAAAGCAAGAACTGCAGAGACCCAGGTCTAGGTATTCACAAGAGCGAGAGAGAAGAAATAAACCTTCTTTGCTGCAGACTCTTGAGAGAGGGTGCGGGACGGACAGAGAAAGAGAGGGAGAGAGAGAGAGAGAGAGAGAGAAACAGGGGAGAGAAAGAGAGAGAGAGAGAAAGAGACAGCGAGAAAGAAGGAGAGAGGGACAGAGAGAGAGGGGACAGAGAGAGAGAGAGAGAGAGAGAGAGAGAGAGAGAGAGAGGGAGAGAACCGGTGTCCAGATTGAGCTAAACTCTCCAGATCGCATCCCAGGCTGTCCGGGGATCCCTTTGGGGGCAGCTGCTTTAACGTTCCCAACCCCCACAAGCCAGGGGAGACAGACAGACCGACAAACCTTTGGAGAATGGAAGCAAGCCAACACGTCCTTGTGGCCAAAGCTGCAGGAAGGCCTGCCAAGGTGCTCTGTGCCCGCATCTGCGGGGCGGGGGGGGGGGAATGTCGGAAGAGCGGCTGGCGCTGCTCCCCCTGCCTGCCCGCTCTGGAGAGGCTGGGAGACGGCAGTCCGGATGTCATGGTTCCCAGCCCGGTTTCCATGCCCCCCACCCGGCTACGGCTCCCTCTCCACGTTGCCCGTGCCCCTGGGGCAGCCACGCCTGCCAACTGGCGGCCGGTGCCATGCTCGCCCTTCTCGCCCATTGCCATGGCAACGATCTTCCCCACCCTCGGCAGCAGGGTTGCCATAGCAACTGTGTGGAGTGATGCCCAGCGGTGTCAGAGGCGAGGGCTGCTCAGGTGCCGGGGCAAAGCCCCCCCCCAAACAGCTTAGCCTCGTCCTGGCACCCCAAGAAATTCTTAGCTATTCCCCCAGGAGTGGCTAGCAGCTCTCCCACGCTCAAGGGCCCCCGGCTCTCCCAGCTGAGGCTCAAATGGGGGGCTGCGGAAGGAGCCCCTTGGGCTATTGAGAGGGGGGGTCCCAAGGGCCCCCTTCCTGGCCTTCCTTCCCAAAAGCAGTCAGGCAGCCCCCCCAAGTCGGGTGGAGAGCCCCCAGAACTCCTAACCCAACAGAACATCTAGTAAAAGAGCAAAGACACCCCAACTTCAGGGAGCCCCCAGACCCTCAAAGGCTGCCAGAGTCTCCATGAAGGACGGCAGCAGCCCCCCAACCCGTTAGGAGCACCCCAGCTCTGAAACTTTTCCTTCAGATCTTTACAGGCCATTTATTTTTATTGATTGGTTTATGTCTCCCACCTTTATTACTTTTGATCAGGGGACTGGAGGCTAAAACATATAAAGAACGATTGCCGGAATTGGGTATGTCTAGTAGTTTAATGAAAAGAAGGACTCGGGGTGACATATAGCAGGCTTCCAATATTTGAGGGGCTGCCACAAAGAAGGGGGTGTGTGTCATCTTATTCTCCAAAGCACCTGAAGGCAGGACAAGAAGCAACAGACGGAAACTAGTCAAAGAGAGAAGCAACCTAGAACTAAGGAGAAAATTTCCTGACGGTGAGAACAGTGGAACGACCTGCCTCCAGAAGTTGTGAATGCGCCAACAGTGGAAGTTTTAAATGGTGTAGGTTCTCCTGCTTGAGCAGGGGGCTGGACTAGAAGACCTCCAAGGTGCCTCCCAGCTCTGTTCTGTTCTAATTCTATTATTCTATTATTCTCAACAGAAGCTCCTTTGCCCAGGCCAGGAGTAGGCAACTTTGGCTCTTTTACGACTCGTGGACTTCAACTCCCAGAATTCCTGAGCCAGCCACGCTGAGGGAAAAGGGAGAGGTTTCCAAGCTGAGCCAAGCTGGCTCAGGAATTCTGGGAGTTGAAGTCCACGAGTCATAAAAGAGCCAAGGTTGCCTACCCCTGGCCCAGGCAAAGGCTGCGGGGTGTGTCCCAATTCAGACAGCCTGCCCCGACTCTCAGCGCCTCCCTGCCACCAACCGCCAGCCCGGGTTGCAAACATGGACACCTCCAGCTTGTTGCAAAACCTCATCCGAATAGCTGCACAGCCGCTTCCCTCTTACCACTCATTTCCTCTGCCGAAGCCACAATCTCTCCTCAGGCTTGCAAGGGGAGGTCTGCAAGTGGCGGGCGAGGGACCTGGCATCCCGGGAACGGAGAAGGGCAGGCAAAACAGATCTCAGTGCAATTCGAAATGCACCCTAGCAGAGTTGGAAGGGACCTTGGAGGTCTTCTAGTCCAACCCCCTCCACAAGCAGGAGACTATACCAGGGGTGTCCAATTTTGGAACTTTAAGACTTGTGGACTTCAACTCCCAGAACTTTAAGACTTGTGGACGTCAACTCCCAGAACTTTAAGACTTGTGGACTTCAACTCCCAGAATTCCACAGCCAGTTGGCTAGGGAATTCTGGGAGTTGAAGTTTACAAGTCTTAAAGTTCCCAAGGCTGAACATCCTTACTCTATACCACTCCAGACCAATGACGGTATGTCCACGCTGACAAGAAGTTCCAAATTCAGTTGAGTGAACAGGATCACAATTGTGAGGGAGCACCTCTGCGTCCCAGGCCAGAATTTTTAATTTTTAAATTTAATTCTAATTCGGTCACAGTTTCTGCCCTTCGCAAGTCTTCGGCTAGAAAAACTGCACGGGAAGAGACCTTTTCTCAATTTACAGCTGCCGGTGGCGAAATTGTGCAAAACCAGGAAATGTGTCACAGCTAT
This sequence comes from Vipera ursinii, assembly GCF_947247035.1. Taxonomy (NCBI): domain Eukaryota; kingdom Metazoa; phylum Chordata; class Lepidosauria; order Squamata; family Viperidae; genus Vipera; species Vipera ursinii. Next base: position 358,991,072 of record NC_139512.1, on the reverse strand, counting down.
TTCTGCTTCGGGACAGATGTCACTTCCGGACAGAACAAACCAAAACTTAATTTCTTCTTTGCCCCAATGGTTTGCCAGGGGAAATGCCCCCTCCCCCAGCGATGCACGTGGTCAAAGACAAACAAGGCTACCGCCCAAAAACGGTAGGATTTGGGTCTGAGGGCTCTACTGGCCTCAGTGTTCCCCATCTGTAAAATGGAAACTAAAGCGGAGGACTGTAAAATCCACTCTGGAAAGTCAGGCTGGATACATCGATAAACTACTCTAAATGAGGCAGGCAAGTGGGCTGTATTTATTATTATTATTATTATTTATTGAATTTCTATACCGCCCTTCTCCCGAAGGACTCAGGGCAGTGTACAGGGCAATAAAAGTACTACATACAAAAGTTAAAAGTAAGATTAAATTAATTTAGCCCTAATTAATTTAGTCATTTAACAGAATGACAGAGTTGGAAGGGACCCTGGAGGTCCTCTAGTCCAGTCCTCTGCTCAAGCAGGAAACCCTATGCAATTTCAGACAAACAGTATTCAGGCTACCTATAAATATGAACATAATAGAGCAAGGGTCTTCAAACCTGGCCCTTTTATGACTTCAACTCCCAGAATTCCTCAGCCAGGCATGCGTGCCTGGCTGAGGAATTCTGGGAGTTGAAGTCCACAAGTCATAAAAGGGCCAGGTTTGAAGAGCCCCATAATAGAGGGTTGAGAAAAAGTGCAGAGGAGACCAACTAAGATGATCAAAGGCCTGGAGACTAAAACATATGAAGAACAGTCGCAGGATTTGGTTATGGCCAGTCTAGAGAAAAGAAGGACCGGGGCGTGACATGATAGCAGTCTCCCAATATCTTTGTGGGGTTGCCACAAAGAAGGGGGGGGTGTCGAAATTATTCTCCAAAGCGCCAGAAGGCAGGACAAGAAACAACAGGTGGAAACTAATCAAGGAGAGAAGCAACCTGGAATTAAGGAGAAACTTTCTGACAGTGAGAAAAAACGATCAGTGGAACAGAAGTTGTGGGGGCTACATCACTGGGGAGTTTTAAGAAGAGATTGGACAGCCATGGTATAGGTCAGGGGTAGGCAACCTCGGCTCTTTTAGGACTCATGGACTTCAACTCCCAGAATTCCTGAGTCAGCACAGCTGACTCAGGAATTCTGGGAGTTGAAGTCCACGAGTCCTAAAAGAGCTGAGGTTGCCTACCCCTGGTATAGGGTCTCCTGCCTGAACAGGGGGTTGGACTGGAAGACCTCTGAGGTCCCTTCCAAGTCTGTTATTCTGTTATTAGTGTGCACAACAGAATAATATCGAAACCACAACAAAGGCAGACACGTTTTGCTGCACCGAGAACTGGCAGGCAAAGGGACATGTTAGAATTAAACTTTCTCCTCCGTTGGCACCTCCTGGCAGATGCTGGATCCTGGCTCGAGAAGATGCCCCCCCCAGGCCTTGGTCTCCCACCTCAAGGAGAGAGGATTACACCCTACCTCGAGGGGATTTGGGCAGGATAAGTCCATTAGCACAGCTCAGAGACAAGGACAAGAGAACTACAAATAGACAGCTAATCGGTCAAGGAAAAACGGACGGGCGGGAGTAACAGGAGTGGCCTCAGGGTCACCAGCCCTTCCAGAAATGCAAGGGGCACCAGGTTTGGTTGCCCACCTACCCGCCCAGGAACCAGGCCAGACCTTAGCTAAGCTCCAGCATCCTTGCGTGCCAGGATTTGTGTGCTACCAACAAGCCATCTTTTCAATTCACACGTCCTGGTTTGCTTCTACAGCAGACCTGGGCATTTTACGCCCCCTGGGCCACATCCGGCCCTTTGGCCGTCCCTATCAGGCCCACCTGTGCAGGTAGTCCTCAATGCGTATCAGTTCATTTAGTGACCGTTCAAAGTTACAAAGGCTTTGAAAACAGGGACTTACGACCGTTTTTTCACACTTACGACCCAATGGTCACGTGAGCAAAATTCGGACGCGATCCCCTTTTGTGTCCTTCCGACAAGCAAAGTCAATGGGGAAGCCGGATTCACTTAACAACCTAAAAACTGCCGTGGTTCACTTAACAACCGAGGGAAGAAAGCTCATCAAAAGGAGCAAAATTAACAACCGTCTCGCTTAGCAACATAAGTTTTGGGCTCTCCGGTGGTCATAAGCAGAGGACTACCTGTGTTGTTGCCTGCACGGGGACCTCAAGTAAAAGGACGCAAACCGTCATCTGGGTGTCAGAGCGGAACGGGTGACGACATTTCCTCCCCCCCCCCCGGGGAAGAGGAACCCAAGGGCAGAGAGAGCTGCTTGCAGAGAATGAAGCAAGAAAAAATATATATATATTCTGATTTTAAGTGGCAGCTGAGACTGACTGCCAGGGTGCCTCAGGCAGGCTTCCCACTTTTCTCCGACGACGGAGAGTGTCAGTTTCTCCCCACAATTATTGTAATGTCTCTCAACCTGGGCAGCTTTTCAGATGCGTGGACTTCAACTCCCAGAATTCCCCAGCCAGCCTAGCATCTGAAAAGCCGCCAAGGTTGAAACATACTCTTAGCGTAAACTAAGCAGCCAAACATCCGGGGACCCTCCTGAAGTCTCCAAGCCTGCTTAATTTGGGGGGGCACCTGTCCTTTGAGAGTAATAACCCGGTCCCCCCCCCCCCCGCCAGTAATCTTGGCTGATCCGACTGACCTCAAGGCACAGGAAAGCCGCAAGGGGAGGGCACCTGCTGCTTCTGGGGCAGCAGCAAGGGGTGGGGGTGGGGGGGTTAGGCCAGGGCCATGCCAGGGCTTGGAGGGTAGCAACAGATTGGCAGCCTCCTTTGCTCCCTAAAGCCCCCCCCTCCAAAGCTAGAGCAGCCTTTCCATAGGGAGAATCCAGGGCATGGGGGGGATGATGGGGGAGATGAAAAAGCCCTTGCTCCCCACCCGTGGATGCTCAACTCTGAAACTGGGTCGGTCAATCTTGGTAGGCATTGCAGGGGGGGGTGTCCCATTGGCCGCCTTGACCCAACACAGAGAGTTCTTCTCTGGGTTCACACAAAGCCCGAACCGCAGCTTAATCCTGGTTAAGACTAAGGCGCTTAGCGAGGGGTCAAGGCAGTGAAAGAGCACTTGGGAAGAGGAACCCTGGTTTCGGGGGGGGGGGCGAAAGGGGGGGCATGGCAGGGGCTCGCCTCTTTCGGGCAAGCCTCTGTCCGGACTCCTGCAAAGTCGCTCGGAGACCCCCGAAGCGCCCCGGTTCACCCTCGGCCGCTGCAGCCCGGAGGAACCTCTTCTTCCGCGGCGCCCAGCGGGCAAGGGGTCCCGGTTGCCCTTCGGGGCCGGCCGGCCGGGAGGCTTCAGCCCAGCCCAGCCCGGCCCACCTGCGCGGTGCCACCCTTCCCGGCCCGCTGCCCCTCCGCTCCCTCCCCGGGCGCAACGTCGGGCTCCGGCCACGGGCTGGCGGGGCCAAGCCCCCCGCGGGCACCCCGGGCCCGACCCCCTTCTGCCGGCGGGGCCCGGGGCTGGGGAGCAGCGGACCGGGGGGGGGGTGAGGGGGAAGCAGCCCCGGACCAGGGGGAGCCCCGACCCCGCGCGCCCTGCGTCAAGATCGGCGAGGCGCAGCGCATCCGGGCTCCTTCATCCTGGCTGGCCGCGGGAGGCGGCCCGGAGACCCCCGGAGACCCCCGGCCCCGCCGCCGCCGCCTTTCTCCACCCGCCAGGGGGGTCTCCCGAGCCCGGCCGCCGCCCCCCACCCGCGGCTCACCCGAAGTGATCTTCCCCAGCGCCAGCACGTCCTCCGGGCAGATGGCCGCCTTGCGCAGCAGCTCGTCCTCGGTGCACAGGCCGGCGGCGGCGGAGGCTGCGCCCGCTCCGGCTGCTCCGTTGGCCGCGGCGCCGCCGCCCTTCTTCACCTTCATGGCCCGCCGGTGGTGCTGATGCTGCCGCCGCCGCCGCTGCCGCCCGGGGAGCCACTGGAGCTGCGCGCACCCGCACCCGCCGCTCTTGCCCTGCCGGCCCGGCCAGAAATCCCGCGGGCCGGCTCCGCCCCAGGAGGGAGGACCAGGGCGCCCCGGAGCACGTGCAGAGCGCCGCCCACCGGCTCCGACCCGGGGTGGAGGAGCCCCACCCACTGCCTCTGGTCGCCGAGGGAGGGAGGGAGAGACACCTGGGCATGGGCAGAGAGCCTGGCTTGCGGGAAGTTGGGCAGTCCTCTTCAGCCCGGGCTCCCCGCCACTCGCAGGTAGACTGCCTCGCGTGCTGGAGGGCAGCGCAAGCGCCGGACTTTGCGGAGTCTTTTCTGCCAGTCCAGGGTTTGCTTAATCCTGGCTTGCTGAATCAACAACATTGTCTTCCGACGCACTAGACCAGAGGTAGCCCACCTTTAAGACCTGTGGACTTCAATTCCCAGAATTCCCCAGCCAGCTGGCTGGGGAATTCTGGGAATTGAAGTCCACAGGCCTTAAAGTTGCCCACGTTGGATTCCCACCTACTAGACTGTAAATCTCAGTTTGCAGATGCTCAGCTCAACATCTGAATTACTCTAAGCTGGTGTAGGCGGGACCATCTTTGTGAAGAGCTGCCAACCGCGAAGACATCCGGCTGCCAGTTGCACGTGGGATGCCCAGTGTGGCAGCGTGTCAAGCGGTTTGCGGCAGCATCACCGTCACTCCACAGATCTTGCCGGGAGGGCCTGCCCTGGGCCCCTGCCCCCTGCGGCAGCACCTGCCCGCTGGAACACCATCGCCAAGAGACTGAGGTGCCCTAATCTGTTGGCACTGAGGTCCTGGCTGTTTCCCAGGGATTTGGGTGCGAGGTCAGGCGAGGTCCATCTGCGATGCTGTTTTATGAGTGGGCTAGGAGATGGAAGCCCTATAATTTTTCCATGAATTTTTAAATTTATACAGGATAACTAAATCTCTTTTGTTTTCCCAAAGTTAATTGTAAGAGAGCCAACTGGGACTAATGGTTAAGACACCAGGCTAGAAACCAGGAGATGGCGAGTTCCAGTCCTGCCTTAGGCATGAAAGCCAGCTTGGTGACTTTGGGCCAATCACCAGGAAACAGTGAGTTCTAGTCCCGTTTTAGGCATGAAAACCGGCTGGGTGACTTTGGACCCGTCCGTCTCTCTCAGCCCAGCCCAGCCCACCTCAAAGGGTTGTTGTTGTCAGGAAAAGAGGAAGGTATACTGGATAGGTTCGCTGCCTTGTTGTTGTTGTTGTTAGCTGCGAAGTCGTGTCCGACCCATCGCGACCCCATGGACAACGTTCCTCCAGGCCTTCCTGTCCTCTACCATCTTCTGGAGTCCATTTAAGCTCAGGCCTCCTGCTTCAGTGACTCCATCCAGCCTTCTTCTCTTGCCTTCAATCTTTCCCAGCATTAGGCTCTTCTCCAGTGAGTCCTTCCTTCTCATTAGGTGGCCAAAGTCTTTTGAGTTTTAGCTTCAGGATCTGGCCTTCTAAAGAGCAGTCAGGGTGGATCTCCTCTAGGACTGACCGGTTTGATCGCCTTGCAGTCCAAGGGACTCGCAGGAGTCTTCTCCAGCACCACAGTTCAAAGGCCTCAATTCTTTGGTGCTCAGCCTTTCTTATGGTCCAACTTTCACTGCCATACATTGCAACTGGGAAGACCATAGCCTTGACTATACGCACTTTTGTTGACAGGGTGACGTCTCTGCTTTTTAGTGTGCTGTCTAGATTTGCCATGGCTTTCCTCCCCAGGAGCAAGCGTCTTTTAATTTCTTGGCAACAGTCCCCATCTGCAGTGATCTTGGAGCCCAGGAAAATAAAATCTGTCACTATCTCCATTTCTTCCCCATCTATTTGCCAGGAATTGAGAGGGCCAGATGCCATGATCTTGGTTTTCTTAATGTTAAGTTTCAACCCAACTTTTCCACTCTCCTTCTTCACCGGCAACAAGAGGCTCTTTAGTTCCTCTTCACTTTCTCCCATTAGAAAAAGGTATCATCTGCATGTCTTAGGTTGTTTTTTATTTTTTATTTTATTTTAATTCCATTTATATCCCACCTTTCTCCGAAGACTCAGGGCAGCTTACAAGCTTAGCAGTAGCCTTCATTCTATGTATATACCTGCTTATTAGGGCTTTCATACACACCCCAAGCGGCATTATTACAAAGTCAGCTTAATTGCCCCCAACAATCTGGGTCCTCATTTTACCTCCCTCGGAAGGATGGAAGGCTGAGTCAACCTTGAGCCTGGTGGGATGCGAACCTGCACTAATTGCAGGCAGCTGGTGTTACTTAAGGATATTTCTTCCAGCAATCTTAATTCCAACTTTTGATTCATCTAGCCCTGCCTTTCTCATGATGTGCTCTGCATATAAGTTAAATAGGCAGGGCGACAGTATACAGGATTGCCGGACTCCTTTCCCAATTTTGAACCAATCAGTGGTTCCGTGTCCAGTTCTCACTGTTGCTTCTTGGCCCACGTATAGGTTTCTCAAGAGACAAATAAGATGGTCTGGTACGCCCATTTCTTTAAGGACTTGCCACAGTTTGTTATGATCCACACAATCAAAGGCTTTAGCATAGTCAATGAAGCAGATGTTTTTCTGGAACTCTCTAGCTTTCTCCATGATCCAGCGAATGTTGGCAATTTGATCTCTAGTTCCTCTGCCTCTTCGAAATCCTGCCTGTACTTCTGGTAGTTCTCTATCCACATACTGCTGGAGTCTAGCTTGTAGGATTTTAAGCATAACTTTACTAGCATGAGAAATGAGTGCAATGGTGCGATAGTTTGAACATTCTTTGGCACTGCCTTTCTTTGGAATTGGAATGTAAACTGATCTTTTCCAATCCTGTGGCCACTGTTGAGTTTTCCAAATTTGCTAGCAAATTGAGTGTAGCACTTTTACTGCATCGTCTTTTAAGATTTTGAATAGCTCAGCTGGAATACTGTCACCTCCACTAGCTTTGTTGTTGCTCAGCTTTTCTAAGGCCCACTTCACTTCACATTCTAGGATGTCTGGCTCGAGGTCAGTGACCACCTCATTGTGATTATCAGGGACGTTAAGCTCGTTCTTGTATAGTTCTTCTGTGTAATTTTGCCACCTCTTCTTAATCTCTTCCGCCTCTGTTAGGTCCCTGCCATTTTGGTCCTTTATCATGCCCATTTTTGCATGAAACGTTCCCTTCATCTCTCCAATTTTCTTGAAAAGATCTCTGGTCCTCCCTATTCTATTGTTTTCTTCTATTTCTTTGCATTGTTCATTTAAGAAGGCATTCTTATCTCTTCTAGCTATTCTTTGGAATTCTGCATTCAATTGGGCGTATCTTTCTTTTTCTCCCTTGCCTTTCGCTTCCCTCCTGTCCTCAGCTATTTGCAACACTTCCTCAGACAGCCATTTTGCTTTCTTGCATTTCTTTTTCTTTGGGATGGTTTTGGTTGCTACTTCTTGTACAATGTTGCGAACCTCCGTCCATAGTTCTTCAGGCACTCTGTCTATCAGATCTAATTCCTTAAATCTATTTGTCACCTCTACTGTATATTCAACAGGGATATGATTTAATTCATACCTGAGTGGCCTAGTGCTTTTCCCTACTTTCTTCAGTTTAAGCTTAAACTTTGCAATGAGAAGCTCATGGTCTGAGCCACAGTCAGCTCCTGGTCTTGTTTTTACTGACTGTATAGAGCTTCTCCATCTTTGGCTGCAGAGCATATAGTCAATCTGATTTCTGTGCTGACCGTCTGGTGATGTCCATGTGTAAAGCCGTCTCTTGGGTTGTTGGAAAAGAGTGTTTGCTATGACCATCGTATTCTCTTGACAGAATTCTATCAGCCTGTGCCCTGCTTCATTTTGCACTCCAAGGCCAAACTTGCCTGTTATTCCAGTTATCTTTTGGCTTCCTACTTTAGCATTCCAATCCCCCATGATGATAAGGACATCATTTTTGGGTGTTAGTTCTATAAGGTGCTGTAGGGCTTCATAGAACCGGTCAATTTCATCCTCTTCAGCACCGGTGGTTGGGGCATAGACTTGGACTACTGTGATATTGAGTTATTTGTAAAAATAATAAATGCGAGATACCAATCAATCAATCAAACTGTCCATAGGCTTTAAAGTTGCCAAGCTTGGACACCCAAGACTAGAACCTCCTTGGGGCCTTAAGACCTAGGCCCATTTTTACTTTTCATATCGTAAGCCGTCCTCAGTGAGCTGGGAGGCACAGAAAATTAACAAACAAGCAAACTTGCTTTTGGCCTTCCTTCTTTGCAAGCAGCCTCTTGACACCCTCCTCACTGGCAGCCCCCCCTCCAAAAAAACACAGTTCAGCTGCGAAAGAGGCTCAGAGCTTCCGCCGGTCAGCCAACCCAACTTTAATGGACGATCGATCCGACATTTCCTCGGGAGGCAAAGGGGGGACCTCCCATTCTGGTTTGGGGGGCTTGGGGTGGGGGAGAAGGACTGTGCCCTCCAAGAGGCCTCACTGCATCAGTTGGGCAATTTCAAGAGAGGGAGACACACACACACACACCCCGTGCAGCTGACCCTTGCAGGAAACCCGCCCGTCGCCTCTCTGTCCAGCCTGGCCAGCAATAAGAAGAGCTTCTGAAGTCCTTTGGGCTCGTTTGCAGCGAAAGGGATGTGCTCTTTTTAAAAAGGAGCCAAGTGGAAACGCTCCTCTCCTCAACGGGCAGTCCGCCATGCTGGCCGGACCTACCACCATTAGGGCAGATGCCCGGCCAAGAGTCCGCCCCCCCCGCCTGGGTGTCCAGAAGCCCCTCAGTCCACCTTGGTGGACTCCTTCTGCCGCTGCTTCCTCTCCCAAACCATCTTCATCAGAGAGAGGAGGATGGGGACAGCCATGGGGAGGAAGAGCGGGATGTAGATGGCAAACTTCTGGTCGTCGGGGAAGTAGAGCAGGTGCAGGAGGGAGGGGTCGAAGAAGGCCCGCTCGGAGGAGGTGGCCGCAGCCTTGCTGGCCTGGAACGCCGAGTCCAGGTGACCCAGGCTGAGCTCCGTCATCGCCTGCCGGGCAGACTCCACGGCGCGGTAGACCTGCGGGAGAGGGCAAGGCACCGACTTGGCATCCTGAGGAAGGCTGTGACCCCTGAACCCCACCTCTGGGAGGTCCCCACTGACCCCCCACGTGCCCCTCCCTGTACCTCCGAGGCTACGTCGTCCTTGATGACAATGTTGCTGATCTTGTCCAGCAGCTGAGCCAGCGAGGTCAACGTGGTGGAGACGGTGGCCACGTTTTCCACCGTGCGGGTCCACAGCAGGCGGTCCAGCTCCCAGTCCGTCAGGCCCTCGTTCCCGGGGGTCTCCAGCAAAGCCCCTCCTGGCAGTGGGCCGGAGGAGATGCCGAACAGTAGTCTGGGGATGGGGCAAGCAAGGCATCAGGAGGTGGCTGAATTTGGGCTGCTGTGCCCCCAGAGGTTTTGGGGAGAAGGCCTAGGGGGGGGCAGAGAACCCCCAGGGGGGCAGCAGAGCCCGGCTGCTTTATGGCAGTGGCAGAACCGGCCAGCAGTCAGGTGGCCAGAGGTTTCCCTGGGGGCTGTTGGAAAAGCTGATGTGGGGAGGAGGGCAGACCCATAGCAATAACCCCGGGCCCTCCATGCAAGCCACTAGGGGGAATTAGCAATCACTGAAAGGGGGGGAACATGGGAAAAAATCTTGGTGTACAACTGCCCAACCCAATACAGGCAGTCTTCAAGTTGCGACCACGATGGAGCCAAAATTTATGTTGCTAAGCGAGACAGGTTGTGAATTTTGCCCCATTCTATGACCTTTCCGGCCACAGTGACTATTACTGCGGTTGTTAAGTGAGCAACGTGGTTGTTAAGTGAATCCGGCTTCCCCCATTGACTTTACTTGTCAGAAGGTTGCAAAAGGGGATCGCGTGTCCCCGAGACACGGCGACCGTCATAAATACGAGTCAGTTCCCGAGCCTTTGAATTTTGATGACATGATCGTGGGGATGCTGCAAGGGTCGTAAGTGTGAAAAACGGTCCTACGTCACTTTTCAAACGGTCTCTACATGAGCCGTTGTAAGTCAAGGACTGTGTCACGCCCCCGCTCCCCATCGGAGCCTGAATCTGCTGAGGAAAATGGAGCCGGAACCTTGAGGGAAGGCTTCAGCGGAATGTGGGGAAGAGCAGGCCGAGGCAGGCCAGGGCCTTTCAGCATTGGGACAGGATGAACAGGAGAGGCAGAGGTTATGAGCAAGGGCCACCCCCTCCTGATCCTAGAGCAGGGGTCTTCAAACCTGGCCCCTTTATGACTTGCGGACTTCAAATCCCAGAATTCCTGAGCCAGCCATGCTGAGGGGAAAGGGAAAGGCTTCCAAGCTGAGCCATGCTGGCTCAGGAATTCTGGGAGTTGAAGTCCGCAAGTCATAAAAGAGCCAAGGTTCCCCACCTTTGCCCCAGCGGAATGACAGACCTCTATCGGGGGGGGGGGGACGCCCCCCACAAAGCCAGAACTAGAGATGAGGAGGATTCATCTCTGTTCAGTCCTTAAGCAGACTCGGATTCCCTGAATTCAACAGGGTTGGACTAGATGACCTCTTAGGCCCCCTCTGATTGCATTAAACCAAGGGGAGTGCTTTAGGAAACTTTCTCCTGCCTGAACAGAGAGTTTAACCGAGACAGCCGCTCCCCCCACCGCAAAACCCCGACGTTGTGCTCACCGCAGCTGGGCCAGGAAGACCTCCATCGTGCGCACCATGTCCACCTCCACCTTCCTGGGCAAGGAGGTCTCGTTGGCATCTCCGGGCTCAATATTGTAGACCTGGCAAAGAGTGGCAGCAGCTTAAGAGCAGAGAAGCAGAGTTTGCGGCCCCCAGGTGCCACCAAAGGGCCCCCTCGGTTGCCCTTTGCCGGGGCAGAAACCTGGTCCAACCCTCCCCCCCCCCCAAATTAATTCTGATGGGCAACGCACCGCGAAGCCGCCGCGCTCCTCACCATGATCCCGCCCCAGCGGGGACTGTGGAAGGCGTTGGTGGGCACCGCGGCCCCCTCCTTCCCCCGGATGTAGAGGGGCGAATGCAGCCGCTCGGGGACGTAGAGCAGGAAGTTGAGGACCGGATAGAGCGAAGCAGCGCTGGAGCCTGCCAAGGAAGGCCGGCAGGTCGCGCTCACCTGTGCCACGCAGGTGGCCCCTTTCTCGGCGGTGCCCGAGGGCAAAAAGGCTGGCGAGGGCAGCTGGACAGCTGGACTCACATGGAGGAAGAGCCCCGAGTGGTGGAGGGGGTCTCCAAGCTCAAAGTGGGACAGGCGTTTCTCTGGGGCGCTCTATAGGGCAGCCTTTCTCAGCCGTGGCAACTTTCAGATCTCCGGCTTTCAACTCCCAGAATTCCCCAGCTAGCTATGCTATATTGGGCACGTCCAGTTTAATGGAGAGAAGGACGAGGGGTGACAGGATAGCAGTCTTCCAGTATCTCAGGGGCTGCCCCTAAGAAGAGGGAGTCAAGCTATTCTCCAAAGCGCCTGAAGGCAGGACAAGAAGCAATGGATGGAAACTCATCAAGGAGAGAAGCAACCTGGAACTAAGGAGAAACTTCCTGACAGGGAGGACAATTAGCCAGTGGAACTCCTTGCCTCCAGAAGCGGTGAATGCTCCAACACTGGAGGTTTTTAAGAAGAGACTGGACAGCCATTTGCCTGAAATGATATAGGGTTTCCTGCCTGAGCAGGGGGTTGGACTAGATGACTTCCAAGGTCCCTTCCAAAGTTGTTTATTATTATAAAAACTTTTATTCATAAAACATGAAACTCAAGTCAACTGAACACTCAAATTGACTGGCACTAATGGTTGATGGGGGTTGCTGCCAACGTCCTAGGTATCAACCAGGTAACTCCTTAAAATGTAAGATGTTTTGTAGCTTTGCTGGAGTTATTGCAGGAATCTGCAATTTCTTGATGTATTTTGCAAAGTTTTTGCACCTAGTTCCCAGTGCCCCGATGACAATGGGTGTCACTGTTACACATTTCATCCATAATCGCGTAGTTTCGATGGCCAGGTCGCTGTATTTCGTAATTTTTTCCAGTTCTTTTTCTTCGACTCTGGCATCTCCTGGTACAGCGATATCAATCAGCTGTACGCTTCGGTTATCTAGGACTGCGATATCCGTCGTGTTGTGTTCCAAATGGCGATCTGTCTGTATTCGGAAGTCCCACAAGATCTTCACCCTCTCATTCTCGACAACTTTTTCCACCCTATGTTCCCAACACAGGCAAGTCGTATTTTTTACACAATGCCCATGTCTTGCTTTGCAATCAGTTTGCGCGATTTTGCTGCACTCACATATTAAATGTGAAACAGTTTCAGCTTTGTTGTTGCAAAGTCGGCAATTTGGATTGTCAGTAGATTTTTGTATCTTCGCTTTCATGGCATTAGTTTGTAGTGCTTGTTCTTGAGCAGCCAGTATTATTATTATTATTATTATTATTATTATTATTATTATTATTATTATTATTATTATTATTATTATTATTCTCTCTGCACATGCCCAGCAGCCGTCTCTCCATATCTGGCGGCCAGAGGCTATGCTGGCTGGGGAATTCTGGGGTCTGAAAGTTGCCAAGGTTGAGCTACACTGGTCTAGGCCTGCTGACCTTTCCCAAGATGGCCCAAGCGGCTCGGGGCCACAACCCCTCTTGCACCGAGGCTGCCTCTGGGCACTCCTGAAGCCCATCATCCCCAGCCTGGAAAGCACCATGCTTGGGAACTGTTGACAGGTGATTAAAGTCCTTGCAGGGATGATATTTGGACTCCTGAAAAATGAGATTGCATTCAAACAACAAAGGTTTAAATCAAGTTTGGTTTACAGCAGTGTTTCTCAACCTGGCCAAGTTTAAGATGGATGGAATTCAACTCCCAGAATTCCATAGCCAGCTTTACAGGCTGGGGGATTCTGGGAGTTGAAGTCTACCCATCTTAAACGTGCCCAGGTTGAGAAACACTGGTTTACAGAATTCATCCAGGTTTATGGGCTCAATGAAGAAGCAGCCTGGGCTGAGTTTGAAGCAATTTTTTTAAAATTGTGTTTAACTGTTTTATAGTTTTAAAATTGTGAGCCACGCAAAATCACTTGGCTGAGATAGATGGATGGATGGATGGATGGATGGATGGATGGATGGACGGACGGATGGGCCCGTCTCTGAAGGCTTCTTGGCAACCGTAGGCAAGAGGCCTTTCCTACCCAGCCTAAACTTCAACCCCAGATCTCCTGGTGGCCTCCATTCCGTCCGTTCTTGCTAATTTTTAATTAAAGTAGAACCAATAAATTATTATCTGATCCAGCAACGCAGCCACCAAACCACTTCCCAAGGCTGGCCCCTGCCCGAGATCGGGGGTCCCAATCGGAGCCCCCCAGACGGCATCCCCCTTGCTTACCCAGCCGGGCTTCCACGGGGTTAATGACGTGGGGGAGACTCTGTACGCTCAGGGTGTAGCTGGCGGTGGCGGGGTCAAAGCGGGGCGTGACTCCCAACACTGCGTAGTAGAGGATCTGGGGCCGGGGAGAAAGAGCAGGGCCCATCAGCCTGGGCCTCACAGGGGGTCCGGCTCCCGCCACCCCACGGCCTCTGGCCTCACCCACTTGCGAGTCCACCGAGAATTCGGCCAGCGGGCTGAGCTTCTCCAGCAGCGGCTTTACGTAGCGCCGGAGGGCTCCCTCGATGTCCCAGCGCACGTCGTGGGCTTTGGGGTCCGGGTTCAGCAAACTGAAGGTGATCTCGTACCCTGGGGGGGAACCGAGAGTGGGGGGGTCAAGAGTCTCCCCAGGCTCACCACCAAGGCACCTCACTTTTCCTAAGCCGAGTCCCACTGCCCAGTCATCCTGTGAGGACGGGATCAGGCCAGGTCCTCCGAGGACCACATCAGACCTCCGTGCCTGGCAGGATTCGCATGCACTACCCTTCCAAGCTGGCCTGTTTCTAGCCCTCCTCACCCGTCGCACGCCAAGAAAACACCCGGAGGTTTTTAACCGGAGATTGGACAGCCATTTGTCTGAAATGGTGTGCACGGCTTCCTGCCTGAGTAGGGGGTTGGACTAGAGGACCTCTGAGGCCCCTTCCAGATCTGTTATTCTGTTTACAGGTAGTCCTCGGGGTATGACCACAGTTCAACCCAAAATTTCTATTGTTCAGTGAGACGTTTGTTAGGTGAATTCGTTCTGCCCCATTTTACAACCTTTCTTGCCGTCGTTAAGCATATCACTGCAGCTGTTAGGTTAGTCACACGGTCGTTAAGTGAATCTGGCTTCTCCCCATTGGCTTTGCTGGTCAGAAGGTCGCAAAAGGGGGCCACGTGACACACCCCTGGGGACGCTGTAGCTGTAGTAAATACATGCCAGTCAGGTTTTTCACTGCCATTGTAACGTTGAACAATAACTAAACGAACTGTCATAAGTCGAGGACTGCAACTGGGCAATCGCATACGGGTAGCCTTCTGCTTATATCCATTGCTGGGAGCAGAATTTCCGTCGCTAAGGCAGGCGGCCGTTAAGTCACACTCAATTTTTCAACCTTTCTGCTACGGTTGTTAAGTGAATCAGAGCCATCAATGAGTGACTCACGCAACCGTTAAGCGAATCCAACTTCTGCCACCGACTCGGCTCGTGGGGGGAGCCGGCTGGGAAGGGGGGCAAAGGGCAGCCAGGGGAGCCGAGCGGGTGGCAACCCTCTTAGGTCCAGGCCAGACGCCACATGCCCAAATTCTGACCACGTGGCTGTGGAGAACGCCGCAACGGTCATAAGTGTGAGGACCAGTTCTAAGTCACTTATTCCCAGTGCTGGTGGAACTTCTATCTGTTGCTAAAAAAATGGCGGTAGAAACCTGAGGACTTTCTAAGATGGAGAGGCTGGGCCTTGCTGACCGCTGCTTAAGCCAACATTCCTGGTTCTCCTTCTAATCTTGGCTCACCAGCTGGGCTGTGCGAGTGCGGCTGGCGTTGCCATCAACCAGGATGTGTGTGTGTGTCTGTGTGCGTGCTTGGGCTGGGGTCCTGCATGCAGCCTGCCTTCTCTCACGCTCAAGAGGCTTGGCACAGGGTGGGACACCTGGGACCCACCCAACAGCTTCATAATGGAATACAGGCAGTCCTCGACTTACAACCGGTCATTTCATGACCGTTCGGACTTACAGCAGCAGCCCCGCAGTCTCGCGATCAAAATTCAGGCTCTTGGCCACTGACTCGTATTTGTGACGGTCGCAGAGTCCCGGGGTCACGTCACGGTCCCCCTTTTGCCACCTTCCAACCAGCCAGATCCACTTAACAACCGGGTTACTAACTTAACAGCCGCAGTGATTCACTTGCTGTGGCAGGTCATAAAACAGGGCAAAGCTCACCTAACAAATGTCTCACTTAGCGACAGAAACTTTGGGCTCCGTCATGGTCGTACGTTGAGGGCTACCTTTAACAGAATAAGAGAGTTGGAAGGGGCCTCGGAGGTCCTCTAGTCCAACCCCTTGCTCAGGCAGGAAGCCCCGCAACATTTCAGACAAACGGCTGTCCAGTCTCCGGTTAAAAACCTCCGGATGTTTTCTTGGTGCACGACTGGCGAGGATTGCCGGAAACTTGCGAATTCACTTAACAGCCACAGTTTTGTCCTCAACTATGGTTGTAAATTGATGACTCTGGTGGAGCCTTGGTGGAGCGGTGGGCTAATGCCTCCTTAGGTAACACCAGCTGCCTGCAATTAGTGCAGGTTCGCGTCCCACCAGGCTCCAGGTTGACTCAGCCTTCCATCCTTCCCAGGTAGGTAAAATGAGGACCCAGATTGTTGGGGGCAATAAGCTGACTTTGTAATAATGCCGCTTGGGGGGGGGCTGAAAGCCCTAATAAGCAGGTATATACATAGAATGAAGGCTACTGCTAAGCTTGTAAGCCGCCCTGAGTCTTCCGAGAAGGGCGGGATATAAATGGAATTAAAATAATAATAAAAAAGACTCCCTGTATTTTAATTTAACGCAGGCATCCGGGGGGGGGGGGTTTAACCCTTCAGGAGAAGGAGATTGCTGCAGGGGATTGGGGGGGCTGTCCTCCTCTCCTTTGGCTCCCCCTCCCCTTTCGGGGTCCGGCCATACCAAAACTGGACTTGAAGGGACGCTTCCACTCAGCCCCCGGCTGGCCCAGCGGGACCCGGTCAGCCAGGGCCTCCACGAGGGTCTCGGGGGTGAAGGACATGGCCTGGACCAGCTGCTGCAACCGCTCAGTCAGGGCCCCCAGCACGTCCTTGGCCCCCGGGGGGGCCCTGAGGATGGCGCTCCGGTGCTTCCCGAGGTACATCTCCGTCCCCTGCGGGAAAACGCGCAGACATGTGAGCGGCCTGACTGCCCTCAGCCAGCTGGACGGGGCCGAATGACCGACTGACACCCCCCCCAGGAGAATCTGCGCCAGCCCAACCCCGGCCCACCTTTGGCCAGTTGGGGGCTTTTCTGGCAAAAACGGCGGGGAAGGCCGCCCAAAGCGCTGCTGGAACTGTTTAGAAATCATGCAGGCTTTTTTCCCAAAAGTTATCCAAGGAAATGCCGGAAGCACGGGAACCTTTTTGGCTATTAGCCCAAAGAAATCGTCTTGCGCGGGGAGGGAAAATTCTGTATTTTATCAAGGGTTGGGAAAAACAAGGAGTAGAGACGAAGAACGTCACTTGTATTATTCAGCAAAGAAAACTAACCCAGACAACACGATGTTTATCGAGCACTAATCAAATATAATGATAGAACATTAATTTTTAAAAAAAATAGAAAAAAGAAAAAAAAAGCAAGTGAAATCTGGTTTCAGCCATGGTCGTTAAGTCGAGGACCGTCTGTAAATTGAATGTCTGTCTGTCCGTCATCTCCCAGACTTTGGTTTGCCCTCTTAAGCCACATAGCATCTATCTAGGGCAAGGGTCCTCAACCTTGGCCACTTTAGGACTTGTGGACTTCAACTCCCAGAATTCTGGGAGTTGAAGTCCACAAGTCTTAAAGGGGCCAAGGTTGAGGACCCCTGCTCTAGGGTCTTTCTAGATCCCCCAGAAGCTGCAATAGAGCCGGGAATGCCAGCCTCTAGAGCAGGGCTGTTCCTACCTTGCCCACTTTACGCGCTGCTGCCTCGGGAATGCTGGGAGTTGAAGTCCACAGGTCTTAAAGTAGGCCAAGGCGGGACACCTGTCGTTCGTTTGAACCTGCTTCTACCCCCACCCCCTCTCGCTTGCTGGCTATGGGAGGTGTTCAGCTACCTCCTTCCCCACCCCACCCCACCCAAAGGCAGGCTACTCAGAGCCAGGGGTGGAGCCGGGAGGGCGCCAGACCGCCTACCTGGGGCAGGAGAGGTGAGCTGGGGGGAACCACGTAGATGGTGAGGGATCCCACCGGCAGCCCTTCCGCCGGCTGCAGCCCCTTGTCTGCCTCTGGAAGGAAAAGGAGGGGTGACGCTCAGAGACCCAGGGGACCCCCCCCACCCTTAAGGGCCCCTTTGCTGGCACACAGGGGGCTCCGGGAAGCAGGTCCCCTGGCCCAGAGGCTGCCTCCATTCCGTGGTCCTGTAGGAGCCAGACAGCTCCCCTCCCCCGTCCAAACCAGAGCCGTAGCTGGACCCCCTCCCACCCTCAGCCGTTACCTTGGACCGAGGCCAGCGACAGGAAGGCCTGCTCCGGGGAAGTGGCCTGGCGGAAGGAAAGGTCGTAGCGCGCAACCACACCTGTCTTGGCTGAAACAAAAGGGGGGAAGGATGAAACACCTGGCGAAGGATAAGAACCGGTGCTGCGTCCTATTGGGAGCAGGATGTTCAGGAGGGTCAAAGCGCCCCAGGGCGAGATGGGGGCCAGGGGCTGCAGCGGCCAGTGGGAGCAACTGCCTATTTAATGCATTTCTATGCTGTCCATTTCACTGTCACGAAAACTATGTTTTGCCCGCACCTCTGGCATCCTGGATGTAGGTGCCCACGCTGACTGGCGCTGCCGCCTTTCTCTTGGCAGAGGAAGTTGCATGCGGCACAGGTGAGATGGAAGCTGGTAATCTACTCTGGACCTTCTCTCTCTCCCTCCCTCTCTCTCTCCATCTTTTTTCTTTTTGTCTTTCTTTCTATCGCCCTTTCTTTTTTTCTCTCTTTACCTGTCCGCTTTTACTTCCAATTTATCTCTTCTCTTTCTTTTTTTCTTTTTCATTCTTTCTTTTGCTTTCCCTTCCTTCCGTCAGGGCCCACTTCAATACTTCATCCTAAGCAAGCAGAACTCATGGAAGCAGTTTCTTCCAAAAGGAGCTTTTATTAGGAGAAGCTGATAGCAGGCACGATAGACAGGATCTGAGGGTTTCCCGCGCAGATCGACAGGTTAAAAGTGTCCTAAAGCAAAACTCCACCCCACAGTTCATCCGGTCAGTTCAAGCAGGCCAATCCCCAGGTGTTAAGTCCGTTGCGGGGCCGGGGGAGTGGGGGACCCATCAGACCCTCTCCGGGCTGCAGAGACGCTTTGTCGGTTTTTTGCACCCTCCCTTGCACGCGGAGATAAACCAGTTGCCAGAGGTACGTTCCTTCCTTCTCCCCGCTTTCTAGCTGACGACAAGGAGGGAGATAGTTCGCAGAAGGACTATGCATCAACAGCGAAGTAGCCATGGAGGAAGTCAAGGCAATAACCCTCAAGCGTTGCCCCCCTCCCCTCCAGGAGAATGGCAGAACCCAGGAAGGAGAGAGAGAAAGGCTTTGAGTTAAAGATAAAGAAGGGGCCCCTTTAGGATACCGGTTCTGACACCTCTTTTTTCCGTCTTTTTCTCTCCTTCCTCCTCTTTTTTATTTTTATCTTTCTCTTTCCTTCCCTCTTTCTCTCTTTCTTTCTCTCTCTCTCTCTCTGGGATGCCTGACCCCAAACTTATAAGCCCAGGTGGCCCAGCCATTTACAGCACCAGGGGAGGAGTGGGGAGCCCGGGCTCAAAGTGTCGCTCAGCCCTGCAGCTCTGGCTGAAAGGCCAGCCTGGCCGGCCCCAGGTCAGGAGCAGGAAGCCCCCGCTGCCCCCTAACCCAGGACCCCTTACCATTCACGGGAATCTCCATCTCCTGCACCTGCCTGAAGGGGACCTTGCGCTCCTGCTCTTTCGGGAGGACTCCCTTGGCAAACACCACCCAGACGGGCACCATCAGCTGGAACTGGATCAGAGAATGCCCCGTTAGCCAGAGGGAGACACGGCCCCACGCAAAAGCCAGGGGGTCCCTGTCCTCGAGCCAGGTGGGAATCACGGGAGCTGCCGGCCAAGATGTGCAGAGGGCTCCGGATGTAGGTTAAAACTAGGAATGTGGCTTCAGACACAAGAGGAGATCTGTGGTTTACTTGCGGGCGGCTTCGATCCACATTTCACCACCTAAGCAACAGTTGGAAGGGGGGAGTCCAGGACCCCTTTCCTTGGCTTCCCTAGGAGACACCCCCGAATAAGGATTGCCCCCCCCCAAAGGCCTTCTTCTGATTTTTCCTGCTGGCTTGGCCTCACACACACACACCCGACCAGGATCCACAGACTGCTCCGTCCGGCAGGCCCTTTTGAAACACAGGTGGTCCTTGACTTACGGCCAACTGCTTAGTGATCGCTGGAAGTTACAAGAGCACTAAAACATACTGCTTATAACCAATACAGCATCCCGAGGATGCTTGGCAAGTGGCATGCACTTACGAGGGTTGCAGTGTCCTGAGGTTATGGGGTCACGATTGCCGACCTTCCAAGCTGGCTTCCAACAGGGGATGGGGGAAGCCGGATTCACTTAGCAACCGTGTTATTCACTTAACAACTGCAGCGATTTGCTTATTTTTCAAAGCCCCCGAAGGCCGGACAAGAAGCAACGGATGGGAACTAATCCAGGAGAGAAGCAACCTGGAACTAAGGAGAAACTTCCTGACAAGGAGGACAATTAACCAGGGGAACTCCTTGACTCCAGAAGTTGTGGGTGCTGCAGCACTGGAGGTTTTCAAGAAGAGACTGGACAGACATTTGTCTGAAATGGTATAGGGTTTCCTGTCTGAGCAGGGTTTTTTTTTAAAAAATTCCATTTATATCCCGCCCTTCTCCGAAGACTCAGGGCGGCTTACAAGCTTAGCAGTAGCCTTCATTCTATGTATATACCTGCTTATTAGGGCTTTCAGCCCCCCCCCCCAAGCGGCATTATTACAAAGTCAGCTTAATTGCCCCCAACAATCTGGGTCCTCATTTTACCTACCTCGGAAGGATGGAAGGCTGAGTCAACCTTGAGCCTGGTGGGACTCGAACCTGCGCTAATTGCAGGCAGCTGGTGTTACTTAAGGAGGCATTAGCCCACTGCTCCACCAAGGCTCTTTGGACTAGAAGACCTCCAAGGCCCCTTCCGGCGCTATTCTGATTCTTGGGCTTAACTGTGTCAAAAAAGGTCTCAAAACTGGACGCTGCATTGCTTAGCCACAGAAAACCTGATTCCAAATAGGGCCGTAACTGGAGGACCACCTGTAACTCTTGTGGCTGTGGCCGCAACCTCAAGGGTCAAAGCAGTGAGAGACCCACCCACCCAGATGTTTGCAGCCAGGGGCTCCCCAGCAGGCCAAGAGGAGCAAAGAGGAGGGGAGGGAACACAAGACCCTACCCCAATTCTGCCCCTCACTCACGGGCCACTTTCAGTGCGCTGGCAACTCCAGTCGCTAAACGAGCGGCTGTAAGTCGAGGACTGCCCGCACCTGATAACTTTTGACGGGAGTCCTGGGGCGGGGGGTGGGGGGGCGACGTTGCTGACAGCTGCCCATCTCTGACCCAGCCCGCCCCAGGGGGTCCTGGACTACAACCCCCACCGCCCACAGCCACCGAAGAGGCCGGGGATGATGGGGGAGGGCGTCCTTGCTCACCAGAAGCGCGTCCAGCTCGGCGATCTCGGAGTCGGGCAGCGCCGCCCGGTAGGTCTCGGTCGTCTTCCACCAGAGGGGCAGCCCCACCAGGACGGCCATGGCGGCGAAGGAGAGGGCCGCCTGCTTGCCCCGCGCCTTCTCTGCAGGGAGGGAAGCTCCGTCCGTTCCCCCGTTCATTCCCAGGCCGCCCCTCCCCCCCACGCGCCCCCTCCCTGCCAGGGGGCCCCGGCACGGGAGACCCTCCCCGCTCCCACTTCGTCCACTCGGCCCCGCACCTGCCGCATCCCGGGCCGCCGCGCCTCTCGCCTCGGCCGCCATCGCTCCGCGCGGAAGTCGCCTTCGAGCCTGGCCGGCGCGGGGGCGGGGTTATGACACATGGAACGCGGGCGAGCCAATGGAAACGCGCCGCGCTTAACCGGCAAGGGAAACATCCAATCCAAGGCTCGAGGGAACACGCCCCGAGTGAAGGAGCGCTTGCCCATCTTAAGGAAGGGCAGGGGGGGGAGAAATGGGCGGGGCGGGGCTGGGCTCAGAAGAACCTATCGGGCCTCCTCACCGCTGCGGCAGCGCTGACCAATGAGCAAGGAGAGGCCCGCCTTCCTGACGGCAACCGAGAAGGGATAAATTAGGCAGGCTCTATTGCGCGTTTTCTGTTTAACCCTCTCCTCCCCGCGAGCGACTGGAGGAAGCTGCTTTCCCACGGAATTTACCGAGCGCCGCGGGTGTTTCGTCCGAGGAAGCAGGCTTGGACTTCCGTGGCAGCGAGATATTGACCAGCTTTCCCAGTTTGAAAAAAAGTTCAGTTACGACCACAACTGAACCCAAGATTTATGTTGCTAAACAGGATGGTGGTTGTTAGGACCCACCTCAGCTAAGCCACCCAAGAAAGCAGAACTCTCCAAACAGGCATCGTCTCAAAAGGAACTTTTATTAGGGGCTACTGCAGGGGTCTTCCAACTCGGCCCTTTGATGACTTGTGGACTTCAATTCCCAGAATTCCTCAGCCAGGCACGCTGGCTGTGGAATTCTGGGAGTTGAAGTCCACAAGCAGGGGTCTTCCAACTCGACCCTTTTATGATTTGTGGCCTTCAACTCCCAGAATTCCTCAGCCAGGCGCTAGTTAAGGAATTCTGGGAGTTGAAGTCCACAAGTCACAAAAGGGCCAAGTTGGAAGACCCCTGCTTGTGGATTTCAACTCCCAGAATTCCTCAGGCAACAAGTAGGTAGTGCAAAACATCCCCACAGGCTCCCCCCTCCCAGCAGAATGGGAGGCCACAAAGAGAGGCTGCAGAAAATAGCAGAAACATATTCTTTGGGGACAACTGTTAAGTGAGTTTTCCCCCATTTTATGACCTTTCTTGCTACAGTTGTTACGTGAACCTCTGCAGTTGTTACGTTAGTAACATGGTTACTAAGCCCTGGACCTAACCATGGGCAGCCACTCCGAGACCGACTTTTACCGTGGTGCCTGGGATGGAACGGTTCCCGGTCCTAGGACTGTCCTGGCTCAAAAAGTGGAACCCACAGGTGGATTGGAGGAAGGGACTTCTAAATTTCCCAAAGGAAGGGCAACCCCCAGAGGGCTGCAGCCCCAAGCAAGTCAGGAGCATGGCCAAGAGGTGGTGGCTACTACCTTGAAGAGAGAGTTGCTGCAGGGCCTACCCCGAGAGTACCACGACCTGGCCAACGTGTTTAGAAAGAAGGGCGCAGATGAACTCCCTCTTCACCAGCGCACAGACTGCGCCATCGAGTTTGTCTCGGGGGCTAAGCTGCCGGAGCCAAAGCTGTACTCAATGAGCCCGAGGGAGCTAGAAGAACTGCAGAAATTTATAGACAAGAACCTAGCCCGGGGTTTCATACAACCGGATAAGTCCAGAGTGGGCGCCCTGGTTCGGTTCCTAGAGAAGAAAGATGGGTCTCTTCGTCTCTGCATTGATTATATTGATTGGAATGCCGTGTGTGTGTGTGGAAAACGCGTACCGCCTCCCATTCATGCAAGATATTCTAGCCCATCTTTCAAGGCGGAAAATATTTTCTGAAGTGGACTTGTGTGAACCATAGTACTGAGTCAGAATTAAGGAAGGGGATGAATGGAAAACTGCATTTAACAGCCCCCTGGGCTGCTTTCAGTTCAAGGTGCTCCCATTTGGACTGCAAGGGGCCGCAGCTGTGTTTTTGCAGCTGATAAATGAAGTGCTGCTTGGGTACCTGTACAGGGGGGGGTGTCTTGGTGTACCGTGATGACATATTAATCTACAACACGGAAACAAAAGCCAAGCGTGTGAAATTGGTCAGAGTGGTCCTGAAGAAACTATGGGCTGCTGAGCAGTACGCTAAGCTCCCCAAGTGCGAATTCCACCAAGAAAAAGTCAACTACTTTGGCTACTGGATCTCCCACGAGGGGCTGGAGGTAGACCCAGAGAAAGTGAGGGCTATATTAGAGTGGGCACCGCCCCACACCAGGAAGCAGGCGCAAAGTTTCCTGAGTTTTGCAAATGTTTACAGGCAGTTCATCCCCTCCTTGGTGCAAATTGCTCTCCCCACCACTGACTTCCTCAAGACAAAAGGGGTGGACAAAGCAAAACCTAGCCAGCCGCTGGAATGGACGAAGGAAGGCCAGGCTGCTTTCGAAAGGCTACAGAGGCTTTTTTCTGCCAAACTGGTCTTGAAGCATCCGGATGCCGAAAAACCTTTCATGATTCAGGTCGATGCCAGCGATGTGGCCCTGGGAGTGGCATTGGTCCAAAAAAAAACCCGACCAGGGCCAACTGCAGCCTTGTGCTTACACGTCGAAAATGTTGACCGAAAGCCAGCAACGTTGGGTTGCGTGGGAAAAACTTGCCTATGCGCTCAAGTGGGCTCTCCTCACGTGGCGACACTTCCTAGAAGGAAGCAATATCCCTTTCCAGGTCTGGACGGAACATAACAGCTGGAAGCCCTGAAAACCCCGAGGAAGCTCTCGCCCGAACACACACAGTGGGCCCAGCACTTTCACGGCTTCGATTTTGCCCTCCACTACCTCCGAAGGGGGAAAGAACTTTATGCCCGACCTTTTGTCGAGATTGCCCCAGTATAATAGTACCACAACAGAAATGGTCAAGCCTGGACCAGGAGGGGGCAAACCAAAGGAGCCCCTGGATCACACCACCCCCCTCCTCGCTTTCCAGCAAGCCCCGGAGGGAGACGCAGTCGTACGTCCCTGCCACTCAGGAGACTAAAGGCGATGCAAACTTGCCACGATTCTAAACTGGCGGGGCACTTTGGATTTGTAAAGACCCTGCTCTAGATCCCTGTTGTGATGGGAGGGGGGGACCTTTGGGGCTCTCTTGCCAGATGCTTTGCTTTGTTTACTCTGTTTCTCTTTGCTTTGGTGTAATTTCCTGGGGGAGGGGAGGGGGAGGGGGAGGGAAGAGCCTGGGGCATCTGCGCTGCCTTGCCAAGGATGTGAGGCCTGGGAACCATCTCCTTATCACAGGTCTGTCCGTCTGGAGTTCCTCACACCTTCGCGGTTATGTACTGGGCTCATTAGTAATACCACGTGGGTTGCTGGAGCAGCCAACAGCTCTCCAGCAACCCAGACTACAAGTCTCCAGTGCTGCTATTGGCGGCAATGGTTGCTTGAAACCTATTGGCTGCCACCTAGGGGCTAGACTATATATTGCGGCTAGTTGCAGCCATTTCCCCAGTTCAGATTCTGCACGAAATAAACCATGAGTTTTCCTGTACTCACTTACCTCGTCTTCATTCCTACGCCAAAGAACCCGCTACACAACATTCGCACCTCGGGATTGGTGGCGTACGGACCGGGCAGTTGGGAGGGGGTTTGAAAAAGGGGGTTTAAACTAATCTTTTCACTTGAGTTCCTGCCTTCTCTGTCTCTCAGTAAAAGTTCCTTTGGAAAGGCTGCCAGGAATCAGCCGAGGCAGGGCCTTGCAATATATTACAATTGAAAACTAAAAAAATATTATAAAGCAATAAAAAGAACAAAACCAGTTTTTTTTTAAAAAAAATCCTCCCTAGAACTCCCCCAACCCCGCCGACCTTTAGCAAAGCTTTATTTAAAAACCCGGCTGTTAAAACCCCCGTTGTGCTGAGGGTCCCGTTGCTGGGATTTCGTGTTCACCGGCCGAGTATCTCCGCTGCTGCACGCATTTATTTTGGGTGGTTTCCTTTTGTGCTTAAAATGTTTTTCATCGTTTTTATACTTTGGGGACCGTAAGACGCCCAGCTGGACTCATTGATTGAAATTGGGTGGCTACAGGAATTCCATGAATAAATAGAAACCAAATAAATAGAAACTGACATACATAGAAATTGAACAAATAAATGAATAAATGAAATCTGGGAACCAGATAGATAGATAGATAGATAGATAGATAGATAGATAGATAGATAGGTAGGTAGGTAGGTAGGTAGGTAGGTAGGTAGGTAGGTAGGTTAGGTAGGTAGGTAGGTAGGTAGGTAGGTAGGTTAGGTAGGTAGGTAGGTAGGTTAGGTAGGTAGGTAGGTTAGGTAGGTAGGTAGGTAGGTAGGTTAGGTAGGTAGGTAGGTAGGTAGGTAGGTTAGGTAGGTAGGTTAGGTAGGTAGGTAGGTTAGGTAGGTAGGTAGATAGATAGGTAGGTAGGTAAGGTAGGTAGGTAGGTAGGTTAGGTAGGTAGGTAAGTAGATAGGTAGGTAGGTAGGTAGGTAGGTAGATAGATAGATAGACAGACAGACAGACAGACAAGGCTGGCTGGGGAATTCTGGGAGTTGAAATCCACCATCTTAAAGGTGCCAAGGTGAAGAAGCACTGGATTGGGAGGAGTCCTGGGAGACCCCTCAAACTGACTCTTCGTCCCCCCAACCCCCCAACCTCTGGGAGGGGTCCCCACGCCCCAGCACCCCCAGGTCCGGTCACCCCATCCTGTGCGCTGGTTGCCCGCTTTTCCCTGGCTAGAGCTGAGCCCTTCGGACATTTTGCGCCAGGAGAAGGAAAAACCAGAGGCAAAACTGTGATGGAACCTCTACTCGTTTATTAGTCGGGAGGCTACTGGTACATCGGGTGCCGAGAGCGGGCACACGGGCAGTGTTGAGCGGCCATGCGCCCCCCCCTCCCTCCCCCTGGCCAGGCTGCTGCGGGGAAGGGGAGAAAGGCTGTGCCACAAAGCCACAATCCACAGTGCGGAGCCACACAGGGCTGGTTATTGGTCCTCAAAAGAAACGGAAGGCAGGAGAGTCGGTGGGGGGGGGGGTGTAGAGAGGACCACAGCAATGACCCCAAATCTCCTGCACCCCCCCCCCCCCATCTCATTCCTCTGTGGAGGAGACCCCTGCAATGGATTCGCCCCCACCTCCTCCGTGCGGTGACACAAAACCTTTCCCTACGCAGGGATCTCCAGCTGGACAACTTTAAGACTCGTGGACTTCAACTCCCAGAGGACCACGAGTCTTAAAGTTGACTAGACACTAGAGCATTCTGGGAGTTGAAGTCCGCAAACCTTTTTGAGTACGGGACTCCGGGAGCTGAAGTCCGCAAGTCTTAAAAGTGGCCAAGTATGGAGACTTTTTATTCTAGAGGCATCGATCAACTTTGCATCCTTGCTGGGCCTTTCGTGCTCACACCCACCCTGCGAGGGAGGCCTGGGCTCTCCTCCAGTCTCCCTTCACTTGCAGGACTCACATTCCCCCCTCCCCCGCCCAGCGTAAGAGCCTCCTCTGCCTATTTTGCTGCTGTCACGGCTACGCTAGAAAAAGCCCGGGAGTAACGGATGGGGGGGGGATGAAAAGCAGTGTGGGGGGGGTGCCAGGGGCCCGAGACCTCAGCCCGGGCTAGTAGGCGTGGTCGGCCACATAGAGAGATTGTCCAGCTGCCCCGGAGCCGTCATCGCTGCCTTCGTACTTGCCCAGGGCTGCTTGACCGTTGACCTGCAAGACGGAGAGGGACATTGGGGAGGGGGCCACACCACCTCTTGGGGGCCCTCCCCACAAGGGCCAGCCTTTTGCAAATGGCCACCCGCTTTGGTTCTGCCCTGATGACAGTTGGGCACCCCAGAAAGAGTCAGGGGCCCCAATTAGGAACCCCCCCTTCCTGGGCAGGGGGGCACACCCCTCTTTCCCCCCCCCGATCTCCCAGGTCACCCACCTCCGCTCGCTTGAGGAACTCCTCGGTGGCCAGCTCCTCGTTCTCCCGCTGGCCCCGCCAGGCATTGAGGGCCGAGGGGCTTGCAGCGCCCGGCCGTAGGAGAAGGTCAGGGCCCACGGCCGGGGCAGCGGGCAGTTGTTGATGGCGTTGAGGTTGAGGGAGGCCTCCTCCTCGCTCTGGCCACCGGACAGGAAGGTGATTCCTGAAGGGGCCGAGAGAAGAGCTGCAACCCCAGGACTCTGGACTGCGGGGGTCTCCAACCTTGGCCACTGGAAGACTCGTGGACTTCAACTCCCAGAATTCCCCAGCCAGCTGGCTGGGGAATTCTGGGAGTTGAAGACCACGAGTCTTCCAGTGGCCAAGGTTGGAGACCCCATTGGTCCAGAAGCATCTCTGGACCTGGCCAGTCCTTGCTGGGGATTCGAAGTGTCCAGTAGGATCTGGCCAGACCTGGCAGCTGCATCTGGACAACATCTGGTGAGCCACGAGGCTCTCAGCCTCCCTGGATTTATCGCGGCCCCTTCCAGGCATCGGAGTTGGCAGCTGCCAATTCATCCTGTGGCAGCGAGTTCCGGGGATTTGAACCAGAAGGCCTGTGGCAAAATCTTGGGCTCATAATACAGCTAGTCCTCGTTGTACGAGCGCAACGGAGCCCCAAACAGTTAAGTGAGTTTTGCCCCGTTTTGCGGCCTTTTTTGTCACCGTCCTTAAGCGAGTCACTGCTGTCGTTAAGTTAGAAGGCGACAAGAGAACCTGAATCTCGGGACATTGCAACCGTCATAAATACGAGTCAGTGGCCAAGCGCTCTGAATTGTGGTCCTGTGACTGCAGGGACGCTGGAATGGTCGTTAAGTGTGAAAACGGCCGTAAGTCACTTTTTCAGGGCGTTGTTAAATGGTCACTAAAGGAACGGTTGTAAGTCAAGGACTGCCTGAACTTGGAGCCAATTCTGGCTTCTCCGGTGCCTCCTCGCCTGGGCCCGATCCTCAAGGGGAAGCTCCTAAGACGGGCTGCTTTCTCGGGAGGGGTGCCCGCGTGGGAGCTTACCTGGAGGTGACCTTACCTGGCACGGCAGGCGGGACAGTCCGGCGTAGGGCGGTGACGGTGGCCATGGCAATCTCTTCGGGTCTGTACTTGGTGGGGCAGGCGTGGCCGGGGGTCACCATGTTGGGCTTCAGCAGGGACCCTTCCAGGTAGATGTGGTGGTCGCTCAGGGCCTTGTAGACGGCAGCCAGGACCTGGGCAGAGGGCCAGAGCCAGGCTGGTCAAGGCCCTCCAAGGGACCGGCCACCAAGGGAACAAGGCCCATGAAAGGCCCTCCCCCCCAGGTAATTAAAGGAATGTCACCAAAATGCTTCCAGTGAAGCCCAATTTTTAATCCGGCTTCTGTGCAATAAATGACCGAAGGGTTCAGCCTTGTTGGCATTTTACTCTCTGCTTTATAGAACTGCACGTTGGCTAAATCCACATCCTCAGAACTCAGAGCAACATCATGGAAGGTGCCTCCCTTCCGTTTATCCTTCCCCCCAACCCCCCCCCCCCAGATGACTGGGCCAGAGGACAGAAGGCTCAAAGTCACCCAACTCAGTTATCCCTGCTCTCCCTTGTTCCCCTTGCCAGCCCACCCACCCTACACCCGCCCGCACAACCCAGAGTACCTTCTCAGTCACGTACTGGCACCGCTTCAGGTCGTGCTCCCCGTCTGGCAGGATCTCCGGCTCCACGATGGGCACAATGCCGTTCTGCGGGGAGAGCCAAGCCCAGCACTGAGGCCCCGGCGGAGGCCAGAGGCCCGTCCCAAAGCCAGAGCGGAGGGGCAGGCCGGCAGCTGGCTCACCTGCTGGCAGACGCTGGCATAGCGGGCGAGCACGTTGGCGTTCTCCAGGATGGCCAGGCTGGAGGGGGTGTTCTCGCTGATCTTCAGCACACAGCGCCACTTGGCAAAGTCTGCGCCATCTCTCTTGTACTGGGCACAGCGCTCGGCCAGCCCATCCAGCCCTGGGGGAGGGAGGGAGGGAGGAAAAGGGAGAGGGAGGGAGGGAGGGAGGGAGAGAGGGAGGAAAAGGGAGAGGGAGGGAGGGAGGGAGGGAGGAAAAAGAGGGAGGGAGGGAGGAAAAGGGAGAGGGAGGGAGGGAGGGAGGGAGGGAGGAAAAAGAGAGAGGGAGGGAGGGAGGAAAAAGAGGGAGGGAAGGAGGAAAAGGGAGAGGGAGGGAGGGAGGGAGGGAGGAAAAAGAGAGAGGGAGGGAGGGAGGGAGGAAAAAGAGGGAGGGAGGGAGGAAAAGGGAGAGGGAGGGAGGGAGGGAGGGAGGAAAAAGAGGGAGGGAGGGAGGAAAAGGGAGAGGGAGGGAGGGAGGGAGGGAGGGAGGAAAAAGAGAGAGGGAGGGAGGGAGGGAGGAAAAAGAGGGAGGGAGGAAAAGGGAGAGGGAGGGAGGGAGGGAGGGAGGGAGGAAAAGGGAGAGGGAGGAAGGTAGGTAGCAAAGAGGGAGGGAGGGAGGAAAAAGGGAGAGGGAGGGAGGAAGGAAGGAAGGAAGGAAGGAAAGAGGGAGATAGGGAGGAAGGGAGGTAGCGAAGGGGAAGGCAGGCAGGCAGGAAGAAAAAAAAGGAAGGGAGGAAGGAAGGTAACGAAGAGGGAGGGAGGGAGGGAGGGAGGAAGGAAGGAAGGAAGGAAGGAAGGAAGGAAGGAAGGAAGGAAGGTGGTGAAGAGGGAGGGAGGGAGGGAGGAAAAAGAGGGAGGGAGGGAGGAAAAGGGAGAGGGAGGGAGGGAGGGAGGGAGGGAGGAAAAAGAGAGAGGGAGGGAGGGAGGGAGGGAGGAAAAAGAGGGAGGGAGGGAGGAAAAGGGAGAGGGAGGGAGGGAGGGAGGGAGGGAGGGAGGAAAAAGAGGGAGGGAGGGAGGAAAAGGGAGAGGGAGGGAGGGAGGGAGGGAGGGAGGGAGGAAGGAAGGAAGGAAGGAAGGAAGGAAGGAAGGGAGGAAACGAAGAGGGAGGGAGGGAGGGAGGAAAAAGGGAGGGAGGAAGGTGACGTAGAGGGAGGGAGGAAGGAAAGAAGAAAAGGGAGGGAGGGAGGGAGGAAACGGGAGGAAACGCAAGGCAACACTGCAGCACTCCACGCACACCTTAGGCAGGCCAAGGCCTGATCCGACCACACACAGGTTTCAAGTGAGGGGCTTCCCCCCCCCCCGGCCTCGGCCCCTACCTTGGGTGGTGGTTTCTCCATCCGTGCCGGCCAGGGGCACCACCCCTTTATCCACCTGGGAAGGAAGCAGAGACTGCTTAGGGCTGCAGCCCCCCCCAGGACCCCCACGGAGGAGATGACGGGGCTGATGCGGGGGGGGGGAGCAGGTGGGCTCCTCCTGCCTGGGGGGGGGGGTGAGCAGAGCCCTGACTCCACTCTGAAGGGAAGGGGGTTCAGCCTGCGGCACCCAAAGGGCAATTTTGCAAGATCGCTCTGGAAGGCAAACGGGGGGGGGCTTCTCTGATAAAGGAGAATATTTGTAGCTCAGGGTTGAAACGAAGGAGCCCCCCCCGTGCTCTCTCAGCTGGGGGGTTTCCTTGCAGACATTTTATGACCCAACTAGGGGACGTCGTGAGTGCGAGGGAGGGGAGCGAGCCCCATCTTCTTGCAGCACTGATGACGTTCCCTAGTCGGGTCATGAAACGTCCGCAAGACCACCACCCACCTCAGAGAGCACCAGGGACCCCGCGGCTCTTCCCATCCCAGACCGGTGACCTTTCTGTCTGACTGGACAACCGGGTGGGCTTCCCCCCCTCCCCCCTGGGCTTCAGAAGAGCAGGCGGGCGCTAAATCCACAGCCGGCTGCCTGAGCTCGGGGGGGGGGCTGCCGACTCCCTGTGGAAATCAGGTGGACTAGGAGACCCCCCCAGGGCCCCCTCTGCCTCTGTTATGGCTACCATTGACGGCTACCTATTGGGGGCATGGAAGGTGCTTCCCAGCCATCCCCAAACCCCGTCTCCAGGATCCGAACTCAGAACCGCCACTCCGACGTCCCTCATTCGGCACTGCTGCCCCCCCCAACTCCGGGCAGGGTCTTCAGGCCAAGCGAGGCAGAAGGGGGGGAGGCTCCCCATCTTTTCAGGAGCTGGGGTGGGGAGGCTGGGCAGTCACCTTAATGCCCACCACGAGGCCCTTGTCCCGGACCATCTCCATGAAGGGGGTGCCGTCGTCGGCCTTCTGGTAGAGGGTCTCGTGGAAGAAGATGACCCCCCCGATGCACTTCTGGACCCGGCTGTCGGCGCTGAAGAGGATCTGGCGGTAGAGACGCCGGTTCTCCTCCGTGTTCTCCACCCCGATCTGGTTCAGCCGCTTGGCCATGCTGCCTGCGGGGGAGCCCCAAAGACCGCCCTGAGTTGGAACCCCCGCCCCCCGTATGTCACGGCCTGGGCCCTCCGCCCCTCCAGCCTGGACTCTTCCCAACTACAGGTAATCCTCGACTTACGACCACCGTTGCTAAGTGAAACATTGGTCCAAGTGAATCTCGCCCCATTTTACCACCTTTCCCGCCACCGCTGTTAAGCCAATCACTGCAACTGTCCAGTTAGTAGAACGGTCATTAAGAGAGTCCGGCTTCCCCCTCCACCCCGTGGACTCTGCTGGTCAGGTCGTCACATGAACGAAGATCACGTCACACACACACACACACACATCGGATGCTGCGACCATGATAACTAAGAGTCAGTCGCCAAGCATCCGAATTTTGATGACATGACCGCCAGGATGCTGCAACAGTTGTGTTAGTCTTAATTTCTTAAGTTTTAATCGTTTTTTTTCCAGGGCAACGGTACGTTAAATGGCCACTAAATAAACGGTTGTAAGTTGAGGACTACGGGTCTCTCGGTCTCCGGACAAACAGAGGTTTTTGAGGATGGAAATCAGGAGCCCCAAGGACTGAAAAGGAGAAATCCTGGTTACAGGGGCTTCCGCTGCCCCTCCCCAGCGGTCCCTCCCTCTTCCACAAGGGGGAAGGGTCCTTCGGGCCCCCAGGAGACGAATCCAAAAGGGTCTCTGAAAACCGGGACTCCTGCAGGAGAAAGGGGCTTGCAACCCCGCCCTTTCCCAGGAGCCCCCCTCCCAGCCCCGCTGGGAAGGCGGTCCCCCTGGAGGAGGAGCCTCCAGACCCACTCCCCAAATGCCAGGCTGCTAAGCCCCCCTCCCCCCTCCTTCTCCAGCAGACCCACCTACGGACTCATCGGCGGCTAGAATGCCCTTGCCCGGGGCCACGATCCGCTGGGCAATGTCCGAAAGCTCCTTCTTCTGCTCGGCAGTGAGCGGGGGGTACTGGTGGGTCATCTTGATGGGTGTCTCTGGAAGGGCATCCAAACGTGTCACTCCACAATGGCCAGGGCTGTCGTGCCTTTATCGTCTAGAATGTTTCTCAACCTTAGCTGTTTTAAGAGGTGTGGACTTCAACTCCCAGAATTCCCTAGCCAGTGATGCGGTCTGGAGAATTCTGGGAGTTGAAGTCCATATCTCTTAAAGTGGCTAAGGTTGAGAAACTCTGGTCTAGATCAAGGATGGGCAAGGATGGCCCCTAGACAGCCTGTGGATTACAACTCCCAGAATTCCTCAGCCAGCCAATATGGCTGGCTGAGGAATTCTGGAAGTTGAAGTCCACAGGGTGTCCAAGGGCCATCCTTGGACATAAATCAGGGGTCTTCCAACTTGGCCCTTTCATGACTTGTGGACTTCAACTCCCAGAATTCCTCAGCCAGGCATAGTCACAAGTCATAAAAGGGCCAAGTTGGAAGACCCCTGATCTAAATCCACTGGCTGAGTTACAAACTTAGATTCTGCATTTGCAAATAAAAACAACGCCACAAATGGAAGGAGGCCATCTGGGTGGTCTGCCCAAATTCCATATATACCCCTTCTCCCCCTCCCTTTTCCCCCTCCTTGAATTTTTAACTCCCTTGTTTGGGGGGAGGGCAGAAAGGTGCAAATTCAGACATTAGCAATGTCCTTTTCCTAAACCTTTATCCGGCCAAGATGAAGCGCTACCACAAGATGGTTATTTTTTTAATGCTTTGTCCCTCCGTTGTGGGGAGGGGGCAATTAACCTTCCCGAGGGGCCACCTGAGAAACTGGGTCTGTTATGGAGGGCTGTGAAATTGTGTAGGCACGCACAAAGGCACCTACAGTATGTAAGTTAAAATAGCAGTTGCCTTCAAAATAAAAGGAATGCAGTTGTGTTACGTGCAGGGCAGATGGTTATTCACATTTAATGTCTAATTTCCGACTGACCTCACACAGGGGCCAGGCAGGAACAGCCCAAGGGCCAGATGTGGCCCAGAGGCCAAAAACTGCCCAGGTTTGATCTACTGAGAGTCACAAGTTAGATTAGAACTACAGTTTCAGGAATGCCAGACAGCCTGGCCAAGGGTTCAAAGCAGTCCCTTCCCATGTGTTTGGAAATGGGATCTGGACTTCTTGCTTGAGGCGGGGGGGGGGAGTGAAACTTTGAGTTTGGATTTTGCTGATGAGACAGGCTGGCTGTCATAGAAATGGCTAGTATATTATTATTATTATTATTATTATTATTATTATTATTATTATTATTATTATTATTATTATTATTATTATTATTATTATTATGGTAAAGGTTCCCCCGCACATCCGACTCTAGGGGCTGGTGCTCATCTCCGTTTCAAAGCCGAAGAGCCAGCGCTTGTCCGAGGACGTCTCCGTGGTCATGTGGCCGGCGTGACTAGACGCCAAAGGCGCAGGGAACGCTGTTACCTTCCCACCGTAGCAGTCCCTATTTTTCTACTTGCATTTTTACGTGCTTTCGAACTGCTAGGTTGGCAGAAGCTGGGACGAGTAACAGGCGCTCACTCTGCTACGCGGCACTCGGGATTCGACCTGCCAAACTGCCAACCTTCTTGATCGACAAGCTCAGCGTCCTAACCCACTGAGCCACCGTGTCCCTTGAAGACCTCCAGGGTCCCTTCTAATTCTGTTATTCTGTCTTCTCTTTCTGCCCTGGAGAAGAGAAGGCTTTTCCTGCGCTCGCAAACCATGAGGAAAGGAAAATATCTGGAGTTACTTTTTTCCCTCTTAGTTCATCAAAATATAAAATACGGAAATATGAAGAGAGATGAGAATAATGGGAAATCAGAGGAGACGGGGAAAAAATGTAGGGTAAAAGGGAAAAGAAAAAGAAAAGCATTGGCTTCCAACTCTTTTTGGCACACTAGAATAAGATAGTAAAGATACCACCTCAATTTTTTTACTTTTACATAATAATAATAATAATAATAATAATAATAATAATAATAATAATAATAATAATAATAATAATAATGGACGTGGTGGCTCAGTGGGTTGGGACGCTGAGCTTGTCGATCAGAAAGTCGGCAGTTTGGCGGGTCGAATCCCGAGTGCCACGTAGCAGAGTGAGCGCCTGTTACTCGTCCCAGCTCCTGCCAACCTAGCAGTTCGAAAGTACGTAAAAATGCATGTAGAAAAACAGGGACCACTCCGGTGGGAAGGTAACGGCGTTCCGTGCGCCTTTGGCGTCCAGTCATGCCGGCCACATGACCACGGAGACGTCCTCGGACAAGCGCTGGCTCTTCGGCTTTGAAACGGAGATGAGCACCGGCCCCTAGAGTCGGAAACGACTAGCACGCATGTGCGGGGGAACCTTTACCTTTTACCTGGAGGTCTTTTAGTCCAACCCCCTGCTCAAGCAGAAGATCCTAACAGAATTAAAAGGGATCATGGAGGTCATCTAGTCCAACCCCTTACTCAGGCAGGAAACCCTATACCATTTCAGACAAGTGGCTGTCCAGTCTCTTCTTAAAAGCCTTCAAGTGTTGGAGCATTCACCACTTCTGGAGGCAGGTCGTTCCACTGGTTAATTGTTCTCATTGGCAGGAAGTTTCTCCTTAGTCCTAGGCTGCTTCTCTCCTTGACGAGTTTCCATCCATTGCTTCTTGTCCTGCCTTCAGGCGCTTTGGAGAATAACTTGGCTCCCTCTTCTTTGGGGCAGCCCCTCAAATACTGGAACACTGCTATCCTGTGCCCCCTCATCCTTCTGTTCATTAAACTGGACACCCCCAATTCTAGCAACCGTTCCTTGTATGTTTGAGCCTCCAGTCCCCTGATCCTCTTTGTTGCTCTTCTCTGCACTCTTTCCAGAGTCTGAACATCTTTTTGACATCATGGTGACCAAAACTGGACGCCGTATTCCAAGTGTGGCCTTGTAAAGCGGTATTAATACTTCACGTAATCTTGATTCTCTCCCTCTGTTAATACAGGTGAAGGTCAAGTAAACAAATGGTACTCTGCACCTGCACAGAGTCACAATTGCTGCATTTCCTCCCCCCCCCTTCCAGATGCCTTAGAAGAGAGAAAATTATCATTCTGGAGCATCAGTAGGAACGGCCTCCGTCATCATGGCATCGGGGCCACAGCCTGCCTCTTTGCCAAAGGCCCTCCTTGCCAACCCGGCCTTTGCAGCACATCAGTTGCGTCAGTGGAAGAGGGTGGCCTACTTCGGGCAGACATGTGCCCGGCCTCGTGGCCCAGCCAGGCAGATGGCAGCCCTGCTGCTGACCCCCCCTCCCCACGTTTAAGGCCGGGCTACTGTCAATTATGATGCAGCGGGATTAGCTCCGTCCCTCTCTGCCAAAGCGGCTTCCCTGTGAGGCCTCTTCTCTGGAGCCTGGGGCAAAACTGCCCACTCTAGCCGGGCACACAAAATGCCATTTCCATTTTCTGGGACTGCTGAGTCAGGCTGCAGCCTCTGATGCTACATCGTAATTCTTCTTTGCTGCTGTTTCGTTTTTTCTTTTTAAACCAGCTAGGCTTAAAAGTGAAGCTGAAACTCAAATCCTTTGGCCACCTCATGAGAAGGAAGGACTCACTGGAGAAGAGCCTCATGCTGGGAAAGATGGAGGGCGAGAGAAGAAGGGGACGACAGAGAAGGAGGTGGATGGATGGAGTCCCTGAAGCAGGAGGCCTGAGCTTAAATGGACTCCAGAAGATGGTAGAGGACAGGAAGGCCTGGAGGAACGTGGTCTGTGGGGTCGCGATGGGTCGGACACGACTTCTCAGCTAACAACAACAAAAAGGCTTAAAAGGTTTTACCCTCTAATTCAGGGCTCTCCAAACTCCAGATTCTGGGAGTTGAGGTCCCCACGTCTTCTAGTTGCCAAAGTTGAAGACCCCTGCCCTAACTGAGGGGCTTTGACAGGCTGCCACCAAAATGAAGGGATCAACTTACTTTCCAAAGCACCAGAAGGCAGGACGAGAAACAACAGATGGAAACTAATCAAGGAATTAAGGAGAAACTTTTTTCCTGACAGTTAGAACAATTAATCAGTGGAACAAAAGTTGCGTCCAGAAGTTGTGGATGCTCCATCGCTGGAGGCTTTTAAGAAGAGACTGGACAGCCATCTGTCAGAAATGTTGGGCGGGGGGTTGGACTAGATGACCTACAAGGTCCCTTCCAACTCTGTTATTCTATTCCATTTAAGCATGTCTGCCTCACTGTTTAGAGAACGTGCCCAGACGTAGTTAAGGCCAAGCAACGCCCTCTGGACTGCAGTCATCCCTCCCCCATCCCACCACCAGCGAACGTCCGTGTGGGATTGATTGATCGGTGGAGCCAAAAGCCAACAGCAGCTCAGACAGCCGTTTCCCTTGATTGCTTTGGCACCTGCCCCCCCCCCGCCCCCCCAGCCAGACACCAGAGCAGCCACATACTGACTGTCCTTGTCCTCACCTCTTAGTCTGAAGGACGTTGCCACAGCCACCTCGCTTTCCTCCATTCGAAGGACCTGCTCTTGGCACCCTCAAACCAGGTCACCAGCCCCAGGATGGAAGGAGCCCCCCCCGCCCCCTTGCACCATCAGAGGACCCTGCAACCTTCCCAGACCCTGGAGAGCTGCCAAGAGATCTTAATCTCCCAGTAAAGGGGGATATTGGTACTGTCTGAGCTTGGTTGTTTTCTGGCAGACGTTTCATGACTCAGCTAAGTAATTTGGAAAAATTAATTTGTTACGGAGTTTGGGTCATGAAACCTCTGACAGAAATCAACCAAGCTCAGCGAGCCTCAAGGACCCCACAGTTCTCCTCCTTCTCCTCCCTTCCAGCACTGACGATGTTCCCTACTGCAGTCATAAAACATGACCAAGGACCCCACAGTCCTCCTCCTTGCCCACGCTGCAACCCTCCCTTCTAGCACCGATGATGTTACCCTAGTTTGAGTGCTGCAACATCTGCCAGAAAACCCCCCAGCTCAGCGAGCCTCAAGGACCCCACAAAATCTTCCTCCTCCTCCTCCTCCTCCCTTCTAGCACTGATGAGGTTACCTAGTTGGGTCACGAAACGTCTGCAGAGAAACAACCAAGCTCAGAGAGTAGCCAGGACCCCACAATGTTCTTCTTCTTCCTCCCCCTCCTCCTCTTCCACACACCCCACTACCTCCTTGCACTGATGCCATTCCCTAGTTTGGCTCCGGGAACGTCTGCAAGAAAACCAGCCGGATCAGGGGGCACCAGGGACCTCCCCCTCCCCCTCCCAGGTTTTCCTCCTCCGACGCGCAGTTGCACCGGGGCAAGGCAGTTTTGAAATAATAGATGCGGGGGGGGGGGGGCAGCAGGCGCACCTTTAAGGATGTTTGTCCTCCCCCCCCCCAGCACAACCGGCCGCAGGGGGAAGCCTCGGGGGCTCTCAGCTGGGAGCCCGCAGGTCTGGCGCCCCGGGCAGAACGGAAGCCCCTGCGGAGGGGGACCCGACCCCCGCCCCTCCCTGCAAAGGTCCCGGGGGGGGGACACAAAACGGGGCAGCTGCCCCAGCCGCGTCCACCCCGCCCGCCCCGCCGGGCAAGAGCTCCTCCCGCGTCCGGGGACCCCGGGCTCTCCGGCCGGAGGCGAGGACCTCCACCTTGGAGGGGGCGGCAGGGAAGAAGCGCTCCGGTTAGCGGCGGCCGGAGGAGCCCGGCCAGGCGGGCAGTCCGCGGGCGCCTTACCGGCCGGGCGAGGCTGCCGTCGTCGTCCGCCGTCGGGGCTGCCTCCGTGGCTTCTGCGGCGCCGGCTCTCGCGCGCGGGGGGGGGGGGGGAAAGGCGCCGCCGGTGCCGCAGAGCTACGTGAGCGGGGGAGGCGGGGGGGGGCCGGGAGGGGCGGGGCCGGGAGGCTCCCCC
The DNA here is from genome assembly GCF_947247035.1 of Vipera ursinii. Taxonomy (NCBI): domain Eukaryota; kingdom Metazoa; phylum Chordata; class Lepidosauria; order Squamata; family Viperidae; genus Vipera; species Vipera ursinii. The sequence goes on along the minus strand of NC_139512.1, from coordinate 358,953,023 downwards.
AGCCCTCCCCCTCCGGGAAGCCGTTCCGGGCCTCGGGCCATCACAGAGGACCCCCCCTCCCCCCCCAGGCGGGCTCAGAAGAGGGCTACTCTGAGCACGTGAAGAGCGCCTCGCCTCCCTCCTTTGCACGGCTGTTCTCACGTTAATGCAGCGTTTCCCAACCTTAGGAACTTGAAGATGCGTGGACTTCAACTCCCAGAATTCCCCAGCCAGCTCACGTTAATGCAGCGTTTCCCAACCTTAGGAACTTGAAGATGCGTGGACTTCAACTCCCAGAATTCCCCAGCCAGCTCACGTTAATGCAGCGTTTCCCAACCTTAGGAACTTGAAGATGCGTGGACTTCAACTCCCAGAATTCCCCAGCCAGCTCACGTTAATGCAGCATTTCCCAACCTTAGGAACTTGAAGATGCGTGGACTTCAACTCCCAGAATTCCCCAGCCAGCTCACGTTAATGCAGCGTTTCCCAACCTTAGGAACTTGAAGATGCGTGGACTTCAACTCCCAGAATTCCCCAGCCAGCATAGCATAGCTGGCTGGGGAATTCTGGGAGTTGAAGTCCACGCATCTTCAAGTTCCTAAGGTTGGGAAACGCTGCGTTAATGAACCTGGTTTCCCCGTTGACACTGCTGGTCAGAAGGTCAGAAAAGGGGATTGCGTGACCTCGGGACGCGGCAACTATCACACACGCCTTCCAGGTGCCGGGTGTCACGTGGCCCTGGGGATGCCGCAACGGTCGCAAGCGTGAAACCAGCCGAAAGTCACTTTTTTCGCTGCCTTTGTTACTGCAGCTAAGCAAATGGTTATAACTTGAGGACTCCTCTATAAACGGCCATGAGTCTTGGGAAACACAGCAAATAGAGGAAGTTCTCGGCCACAACAGAGCCCCAAGTTCACGTTGCTAAGAAATTTGACCCATCTTACGACTTTTCTTGCCACAGTTGTTAAGTGAATGACTTAACATCTATGGCAGGGGTCTTCAAACTCGGCTCTTTTATAACTTGTGGACTTCAACTCCCAGAATTCCTCAGCCAGGCATGCGTGCATAGCTGGCTGAAGAATTCTGGGAGTTGAAATCCATGAGTCATAAAATGTGACCCACTTTACGACTTTTCTTGCCACAGTTGTTAAGTGAATCATTTAATCACTTATGGCTGAGTTTGCTCAGAAATTCTGGGAATTGAAATCCAGTCGAGTTTGCTGAGGAATTCTGGGAGTTGAAGTCCACCACTCATAAAGGGCCTCTTTCCCCACCCGTTTTAGGCAAACCCAGCGTTTCCTCTGCTCAATGCTTACAAGCAGTTGTTTACAAATCCAGCACTATATAAGAGCAGATGCAGAAGGGGTGGAAGATTAGATGCCCCGCCTGGAGATGGGAAAGGGGTGCATCCCCACGTGGGCTTGAATATAGCCTACAATTGGCCCAAATTGGTGGTGAGCAGAAAGGGGGAGAAAGAGGGAATAAATCTTATTTTCACGAAGCTGCCATCTGAAGGACCCTCCCTTTCTTGGTGGAAAATAAAAGGCACTTTTAGCATTTGCGCCAGTTGCAAAATCCAGCAGAGCCAAAGCAAGGGAGGGCTGGTCTCATGCCCAGAAAAAAACAAAGGGGGGGGGGGGCTTTTGGGGCACAGCCTCTGGTCAGCCGTGCCCAGCAGACAGAGCAGCACAGACCCACCCCTCTCCCCTCTGCAGAGGGGTCTGGACCCCCACTCCGGAACAGAAAGTGGCATCTGGAATCTAGCCTGGGGAGTTGGGGGGGGAGGGAAAGGAGGCTAAGCAAAGCCAGGTCATTCAGCCCCCCCCTCACCAGTGGAGGAAAGGGGGTGGCCGCAGCACCATCTGGGCATCAGAGCAGGCAGGCAGATGCCAAGAAAAACGGAGGCAGCTGGGTTTGCAATAGCCTGGCTCTGGAGGGGGCTCCTTGTGCTGATCCCAGCCGCCTGGGGAGGGGGGGCGAGCTGTGTTATTTTCCCAAATAGCAAACCCCCACGACCCACTGGCCCCAGAGGTCTTTCTGCTCCCCCACCCCAGCCGCCTCCCCCTTTTCCAGGCAAGGTGCTGGGCTGTAGCCCCCCTCCCCGTTATTTTTCTTAGAAGGTCCCGGTCCCAGAGAAAATGATGGCAGCAGCCCTGGGGTTTCTGGCGAGGGTGCAGGAGGGCTTTGCAAGTCTGATCTGGGGTGTGCGTGTGTGTCTTGTGGCTCCGACTAAACAGGTGCTAAATGGGGGAATCTCCAAACTCGGCCACTTTTAAGACTTGTGGACTTCAACTCCCAGCATTCCTCAGCCAGCTCTGCTTGAAGTGGCCAAATTTGGAGACCCCTGCCCCAAATAAAGCTTCTAAGCTGCCAAGGCAGCCAAATCAGACAATTTGTGATTTTCTCCCCTCAGATGCTATCAGGCGACAGAGCTGGACTTATGGGGTGGACAGCCTCTGGACCCCAAGGGAGGACGGGGAAGAGAAGGCATGGTTTCCCACGTCCTTAACTGCCCTGGGGGCTTCTGTGTCTGGGACCCCCCCCCTGGCTCGAGGCCAGGCGGAGCAGGGTCTCTGGTGGGGGAGGGGGGGCAGAGGTGGGGGGCGTCTACAACTACACAAAGCCGAGGGTGTCCCTGTTGATGGGACGAGAAGCTGAGAGACAAACTGCCAGAGCCTTGCAAATATAACATTCTTTATTTCAATAGACAAATGAGAACAACCTTTGCTTTCACCTCCGGGGTACCTTCACACAAACAAGTCCACAAGATGCCGGACCTCAGTGAGGCTGGACACTTCAGCCGGCAAGGTGGAGAGGGCCTGGAAGGAAACAGGAGAGCGCTGAGGCCACTGGGTTCCAGCCTGCAGCAGCCAAGCAAGAAACAGCAGCGGGAGAGTGTGTGTGTGTGTGGGGGGGGGGGGGTTACTCTTGTCTTGGTGAGGCTGGCTGGCTGGCTGGCATTTTGGCACAGAAGCTGCAAACCTGGCCAAGTGTCGTGGCAGCCATGCCCTTAGCTGGCAAGTCAAAGGGAGCATGTGAATCCCAGAAGTCATGACTCGGAAGGGACTGTAGAGGTCATCTAGTCCTCCCCTCCCCTTTCCCTCAGAGGTGGCCATCCAGCTGCCATTTGAAGAGCCCCTCCCCCCAAATAGAACAATCACTATTACTCTAGGCAGAATCCTTTATTGGAAAGGTCTCCAACCATAGGCATTTGAAGACTCGTGGACTTCAAATCCCAGAATTCTCCAGCCAGCTATGAAGGGAGGGGTTTGTGGGGGGAAGGAGAAGGAGGAGCGGGAAAAATCCTGTGGGGTCCTTGGTGCTCTCTGAGCTGGGCGGTTTCCTTGCAGACGTTTCACAACCCAGCTAGGCAACATCATCAGTGCTAGAAGGGAGTGGGCTTTGCGGATGGAGGGTCTTAAAGCATGGCTGGCTGGGGAATTCTGGGAGTTGAACTCCACACGTCTTCAAGCCGCCAAGGGCGGATATCCCTGCTCTATGTGAAGCTTAATCTACTGGGTGGGTGCAAGGCCTGCTCAAAACAAGAGGACTAGCCCCTTTAGGTGCCCCAATGGATTTGGCCCCATTCCAGGAACCTCAAAATTGACCCCCAAACTTATTGCTACTTCTGGCCTTTCTCAGAATAAAGCCAGGGGCGAGCTGCTACCCTGGTGGACCTCCGCCTGCCTCGGGGACTTCACCAGGCAGGGCCCGGATCACCCACCTGCTTCAGCTTCGCCTCCGTCTTTTCCTGGTGTCGCAGGAGCTGCTGGGCCTGGCCCAGTCGGTCCTCCAGGCTTCTCACCTGCGAGCACAACCACGGCGCCCCAGAGGGCGGAGTCAGGACAGGCCCTGAAGGTCGGCCCACCTGGAGGGGAGACCCCGGCCCACCTGACAGACCCCCACCTGCAGCACGTGGCTGGTCAGCGCCTTCGTGTGATCAGTGTCCTTCCGCAGAAGCAGCTCCTTCAGCTTTTCTACCTGTGGGGGATGGGAGGCCATCACGAGCCCGGAAAGGGGGCACCTGAGCACGCACAGAGTGCCCGCTCTGCTCAGCAAGCCTGGACATTGGCCACAATTTAGCAGGGTCGAGTTGTGATCCTGCAGCCTTTTGCACAGGAAAGAAGATTCCTCACCGGCCGCATCTTATAGCTCAGTATAAGAGAGTCCTCGGCTTACAGCCATTTGTTTAGCGACCGTTCGAAGTTACAATGGCACCAAAGAGACTTATGACCGGGTTTCACACTTACGACCTTTGCAGCATCCCCATGCTCACGTGATCAAAATTCGAATGCTTGGCAACTGGCCTGAATTTATGACGGTCGCAGGTCCCTGGTGTGTGTGTGTGTGTGTGTGTGTGTGTGTGTGTGTATTTACTGTGACCCCCTTTTGCACTCAGCACCAAATTTCCGCTTCTAAGCAAGACAACTTTCACTTTTATGACCTTTCTTGCCACCGTCGTTAAGTGAATCACTGAAGCTGTTAAACTCAGCACAGACATTTAAGTGAGTCTGCCCCCCCCTTGACTTTGCTTGTCAGAGGGTCGTAAAAGGGGATCACGTGACCCCAGGAGACGACAACCGTCATAAATGCGAGTTAGTCGTTAAGTGTCTAGATCAGGGGTCGGCAACCTAAAAAAGAAAAAGAGCCACTGGGAACCGGTTCCATCACAAATTAAAAAAAGAGGGAGCCGTGTGCGTGTGTCCATGCACGCGCATGCGCAAAAAGGTTTTTTGCGCATGCGCGGACGCACGCGGCTGCCATTTTTTAAAAAATGAGATGGAACCGGTTCCCGGTTGCCTGATGGCGACGGCCCGTCTGCAAAGCTGCCGCTTTCGGCAGCTTTGCAGACGGGCCGTGGCAGCTTCCGCAAAGAGCGGCGCCCCTGCCCATTCCGAGAGGTGCGCGCGCACCTCTCCGAACGACCGGAGGTGCGCGCGTACCTCCGCGCGAATGGGCAGCGGTGCCGCTCTTTCAGGAAGCCCGCCGCGGCCCGTCTGTGAAGCTGCCGAAAGCGGCAGCTTAGCAGACGGGCCGCGGCAGCTTCCGCAAAGAGCGGCGCCCCTGCCCATTCCGAGAGGTGCGTGCGCACCTCTCCGAACGACCGGAGTTGCGCGCGCACCTCCGGTCGTTCGGAGAGGTGCGCGCGCACCTCTTGGAATGGGCAGGGTCGCCGCTCTTTGCGGAAGCTGCCGCGGCCCTTCTGCTAAGCTGCCGCTTTCGGCAGCTTCACAGACGGGCCGCGGCGGGCTTCCTGAAAGAGTGGCACCGCTGCCCATTCGCGCGGAGGTACGCGCGCACCTCCGGTCGTTCGGAGAGGTGCGCGCGCACCTCTCGGAATGGGCAGGGGCGCCGCTCTTTGCGGAAGCTGCCGCGGCCCGTCTGCTAAGCTGCCGCTTTCGGCAGCTTCACAGACGGGCCGCGGCGGGCTTCCTGAAAGAGCGGCACCGCTGCCCATTCGCGCAGAGGTACGCGCGCACCTCTCCAAAGGTTTGGGGAGGTGCGCGCGCACCTCCGCCCATTCGGGGAGGTGCGCGTGCACCTCTCCAAACGGGCGGTGCCACTCTCCATTTGGAGAGGTGCGCGCGCACCACTGCCCGTTGGAAGAGGTGCGCGCGCACCGGGCGGCTGGGAGCCGCAAGAGACGGCTCAAAGAGCCGCATGCGGCTCCGGAGCCGCAGGTTGCCGACCTGTGGTCTAGATTGTGATCGTGTGGCCATAGGGGTGGCGAAACGGTCGTTAAGTGTGAAAAATGGTCCTAAGTCGCTTTCTTCACTGCTGCTGAAATTTCAAAGGGAGGGGAGCAAGTTGGGACCACCTGTATTTCAAGGTAGCCTCATTCTAGATGAGGTGGTTCCAGATCAGAGGTGGGCGACGACGTGAGGACTTCAACTCCCAGAAGGCTGGCTGAGGGATTCTGGGAGCTGAAGTCCACAGGCCGCAAAGGGGCCACAGTGTAGGATGGGTAGGCAACCTTGCGTCTTTTATGACTTGTGGATTTCAACTCCCGGAATTCCTGAGCCAGAATTCTGGGAGTTGAAGTCCACGAGTCATAAAAGAGCCAAGGTTGCCTAGGAGATGACTAGGCCGAGCCCGAAGGAGGAGGGCCCAAGGTGCCATCATTCTCCCTTCCTGCCCGCAGGAGTTCTAAGCCCCGCCCACCTTGAACGCCTTCCTTATTTCCCGCTCGTTTGCCTTGACTGTTAGTTGACCAGATTCTTAAACTTGCCATAAATCTTGATAACCTTCTCCCAATTTCCCACCCGTCTTCCAGATCCCGCGCCAGGCGAAGGAAAGGAGGGCACCCCAAAAACTTCAGCGTGGGCTGCAGTTACGGCCCCCGCAAGGGTCCTGGAAGCCAGGCGCGGTGCAGCCCCCTCCCCCGCTCCCTGGCACCTCCTGCCGCAGCCAGATCTTCTCCTGGACATCCGGCCATCGGGTCCCGCTCAGCTCGTCCAACAGAGTGGCGGCTGCCGTCTCCGACTTCTGCAGCTCCTCCTTCAGCAGTGCCACCTCCTCTCGCAGCGTCTGGGGGACAAAGGCTGGTCGGTTGCCGGTGGGGCAGGGCGAGGAGGAGCCCACCTCCCGGCTCATGCCCCCCCTGCCCCCCCCGGACGTACCACCACTTCCCTCCTCTGGTCGCTCAGCTGGAATTGCTTCTCTCCTTGCTGGCGCAGCAGCTCCCGCAGCTCCTTCTCACTCTGGGGGGGGGGGGGAGAAAGAGGGGTCTTTGGAGGACTTATTGGGGCTGGAGGAGAGGGCAGCGGCAGAGCACAACCCTCCCTTCAAAGCAGCCCCCCCCCCCGAGGATGAAGGCCACCAGGTTGCAGAAGGTGGCCCAGCTAGGTGACCTCTGGGAATCTGACTGAGAATCCTAGCTGGGAAGGGGCTGCCTGAACCACCTAGTTGCCCCCCCGCCCCCCGTTGGATTTATTCACAACATTAACAAGAACAAAGAAAAACTAAACAAGACATTAAAAATGTTTATAAAAACACATGTTTTCCATCTTGTTGAATATTAATGAATATATTTCAAGAATAATAGTTTCCCCCCCCCTTGCAAAAGAAGCATACAATTTCTGGCATGCTAGAACGGGGTGGGGGTGGGTGTCCAACTATGGCAACTTTAAGACTTGTGGACCTCGACTCCCAGAATTCTGAGAGTCGAAGCCCACAAGTCTTAATGTTGACAATGGAATTCTGGGAGTTGAAGTCCGCAAGTCTTAAAGTAGGGAATTCTGGGAGTTGAAGTCTGCAAGTTTTAAAGTTAAGTAGGGAATTCCGGGAGTTGAAGCCCACAAGTCTAAAGTTAACTAGGGAATCCTGGGAATTGAAGTCCACAAATCTTAAAAATTGACTATGGAATTCTGGGAGTCTTAAAGTGACTATGGAATTCTGGGTGTTCTAGTCCACAACTCTCAAAAGTTGAGTAAGGAATTCTGGGAGTTGAAGTCCGCAAGTCTTAAAAGTTAACCAGGGAATTCTGGGAGTCCCAGCCCACGCAGCGCCCCCCACCCCCCCAGCACACCTGGATCCTCTGATGCAGAGCCTTGCTGAGCTTGGCCTGGGTGGCGTTGCAAGCGTCCAGCTCGGCCTGGTGTTCCATTTTCGACATCTCCAGCTGCTGCTGCAGCTGCAAACTGCCAGGAGGAAAAGGGGAGCTCAGCGCAGAGCTGTTTCCCCCGTGGAGAAGGACCAGGAAGACCCCCTCCCCCTTCATCCTGGTCCAGCAGAGCCAGCCCCCGCCCTCCAGCCAGCACTCACATCTGTGCCTGCCGCTCTCTGATGTCTTCTTGGCAGCACCTGGCCAGCAGGCGCAGCTGCTTCAGTGCCAGGCGCAGGTCCTGGGTGTGGCTGGCCAGGGAGGCCTCAATCTCTGCAGACAGAGTCCAGTCAGGGAGGAGGGAGGGCAAGGGGGGGAGATTAGGAAGAGGGATTGCCCCAGAGTCAGAATAACAGAATTGGACGGGACCTCTGAGGTCTTCTAGTCCAGCCCCCTGCTCAGACAAGAGACCCCCCCCTATACCGTCCCTGACAAGTGGCTGCCCAGTCTCTTTACAAACCAGGGGTCTCCAACCTTGGAACTTTAAGACTTGTGGACTTCAACTCCCAGAATTCCCCAGCCGGCTGGGGAATTCTGGGAGTTGAAGTCCACAAGTCTTAAAAGTTCCCAAGGCTGGACACTCTTACCCTCTACCATCCCACACAAATGGCTGCCCAATCTCTTCTCAAAAGCCCCCAGTGACGGAGCCCCCACAACTTCCAGAGGCAAGGAGTTCCACGGGCTAATTGTTCATACCTGAGGGCTGGGGAGGAAGGGCTGGGGCTGCACGCATAAACGCGGTGGTCTCGCTCCAGAGGCCTGGGATCTTTTTGGCTGAAAGAGACAAAGGTTGCCTTCTTTGGGAAAGTCCCCCTAACCAGGATAAGTGGTTCTCGACTTACAACCATTCGTTTAGCAACTGTTCCCTGAAAAAAGGCACTCAGGGCTGCTTTTCCCCGAGCCAGCATCCCCAGTATCATGAGTTCAAAATCCGGGCTTTTGGCAACCGGCATGTATTTACGATGATCGCAGTGCCCGTGTGTGTGTGTGTGTGTTACAACCCTCTGTTGTAACCTTCCACAAACAAGCCCCCATTCACTTAACAAGTGTGACTCTCAACATCTGCATGGATTCACTTAAGAATGGTGGCAAGGAAGGTCGTAAAACGGGGCAAAAGAATTGAAGATGCGTCTTGCTTGATGCAAAAATTATTGTCTTGTTGTAAGTCAAGAACTATTTCTAAAACACAAGTCCCACTAAACATTGTTAAAAACTTAATAATATAGTTAATAATAATATAGTTAAACGGGAAGGAAATATAAGAGAAAACGGGTTGTTGAGCTGATAGCTCCACCTCCCCCCCCCTTGGCAAAATCAGAATTTTGTGTTTTATTCATTTGTTCATTTACTTATTAAATTTACTGGCTGCCCCTTTTCCCAGAGGCTAATCCCGGGCGGCTGATAATATTTAAAAAAAAAACTATTTGTCAAAATAATGATTTAAAGCTAACCAGCTGATGTAAGGTGAGATGTATGATGTAATGATGGGAATGACTCTGCAGGGTCTGTGTCCCTTTAAGAGCCTTTGGTATAAAAGGCAAGGCTCCACAGATGTGTGCGGTCTCTTCCATTTGCTGCTGTAACTGCTGTGTAACTGCTGTGTGTTGGAGATTGCTGTATTAACACGTGTAGGTATATTGTTCCTGATGTATGATAATGTAGATAATGTAAGATAAGCCACCATTTAATATAGACCACTGTTTACTGTGTTTACTCCTGGGTTATCTCAGCGCAATGAGACTGTGCACGCTGACACTATATAAACAATACAAATAAAATACTGTAAAGTATAGGAAGTCCTCAATCTACAACAGTTCATTTATTGACCGTTCAAACTTACAACAGCCCTGAAATAAAGTGACTTAGGGCCATTTTTCACACGACCACGGCGGCATTTCCCATGTTGACACGATCAAAATTCAGGCACTTGGCAACTGATTCGTATTTATGACGGTCACAGTGTCCCGTGATCCCCTCTTGTGACCTTGCGACAAGCAAAGTCAATGGAGGGGAAGCCAGATTTACTTAACAACCATGTTACTAAATGTAACAATTGCAGTGATTCGCTTAACAAGTCTGGCGAGAAAGGTTGTAAAATGGGGCAAAACTGATTTAACAACAGAATTTTTTGGCGGGGCCTCGTAAGTCGAGGACCAAGTGCAGGTGGCCAGAGAAGGGCTCCTCACCTTCCTGGGAGGCTGCTCGCAGGACGCTGTCCACCAGGGAAGGCCCCGGGCGCTGGGAGGGGGTCTGGCCCGGAGTGCGGTTGCTACTCTGGGGGGCCACTTGGGCTGCCTGGGAAACAAGCCAGCATTGAGGAGCCCTTTCCGGAGAAATTCAGGGGCCACCAGCCCGGCCAGCAAACGGGGTCCCTCCTACCTCTCCTGGCAGGGCCGTCCGCAGGATGTCCGCAGCCCCCAGGCACTGGGCGTGGAGACCCCCCAACTCCTGCACGGCCCGGGAGAGCCCCCCCAGGCCGCTTTCCGTGTGCCAGAGCTCCGCCCTGACACCGGCCAGCTCGGCAGCCAGCGACTCCTGCTCCTGCCTGCGGGAAAGGAGGGACGGAAGAGGTCAGAGGGTGGGCTCGGCCGCCCCCAGCCGGAGGGATCGGGGGAGCCGGGCCCTTACTGGAGTCTCCGGTGGGCATCCTTGAGGTCCTCCAGCAGGCTGCTGCGTTCTCTCAGAGTGGCTAGGCTGGCCTTCAGCTCTTCCTCCGTCTCACTCAGCTGCCGGCGGGCAACCTGGTTCTCCTGCTCCAGAAACTGCAGGGGGGTGGGAGGGAAGGGCACCCCGAAATAGGCCCAGGCCTCCCCTCCCTCCCTCCCTCCCCCGCCAGCTCCCTCCCGGCCCCCAACCTACCTCGCGGCAATCCGAGGCCTCCCGAAAGTCCCGCTGGGCGCTCTCCCTCTCCTGGGCCAGCCTGCCGGGGGGGGGGGAGAACCCCGAAGTTAGAGGAGGGGGCACCCGGACGTGCCAAAGCTGGTTTACAAGTCAGGGACAGCTACGGGCAGTCCTCCCTTTACGGCCAGAAGTGAGCCCCAAGTATATGCTGCTACGCGAGGCCGTTGTTAAGTGAGTTTGGCCCCATTTTTCAACCTTGCTTCCCACCATTAAGTTAGGCTAGTAAGATGGTCATTAAGTGAAGCTGGCCTTCCCATTGACTTTGCTTGTTAGGAGGTTGCAAAACGGGAATCGCGCGACTCTGGGACGCAGCGAGCGTCGTAAATATGAGCCAGTCGCCAAGAGTTTTGATCACACGAATCCCGAGGATGTTGCCGTGGTCATAAGTGTGCAAAACGGTCATGACTTCTTTCAGTGCCGGTGTAACTTCGAACCGTCCCTAAGTGTTGTAAGTAAAGGACTACCGGTACCTCCGACCGATGGGTGAGCCAAATGGGAAGTGGGCTCAGAGTTTCACTCACCCCTCAAACGGCCAGGGGTCTTCACAGCTGCTGCCTCCCCAAAAGCCCCTCAGCGCTATAAGAGTATCACTCGGTCTTTGGGAGAATTAGAGGGGGGGGGGGGGCTGTGAGAATTGCCACCTTGACTCCTGGGGGGCTGAAGTTCACCCTCAAATGAAGGAACCCAGGGGTTGGGGGCAGCCCTTTTAAGAATAGGCCATTTATGACTGCGGTGTGTGTGTCCAACCTCGGCCACTTTAAGACCTGTGGACTTCAACTCCCAGAATTCCCTAGCCAGCTCTGCTGGCTAGGGAATTCTGGGAGTTGAAGTCCACAGGTCTTAAAGTGGCCAAGCTTGGTAAATAATTCCCAGGTGAAATTAAATAAAAGAGAGACCCCAGAGCCACACCAGTCCATCCAGCGGTCGGAATCCTGGCAGCCATGGCTGAAAACATCTGGAGGGCGGCAGGCTGGCCAAAGCAGCCACACCGCTGCCCCCCTACCCAGCACATCCGGACTCACCTGGCGGTCTCGTCTTGCAGCTGCAGGACGGCCGTCCTCTTCTCCTCCAGCTGCTGCGTGAGGGACAGCTGTTCCTCCTGCAGCTGCTCCAGCCGATAGTCTGAGGCCGTCACTTTTTCCAGAGCGGCCTGCAAGTCTGCGGACAGGGCCGAGGTCAAGCTCCCGCCCGCTCTTGGTGGGCAAGACCCCCAGAAGGGGACCCGAGGCTTGTCCTCCCCCTCCTTCCCCACCATCTGTGATCAAGCCCAACTTTTGTGACCTCTCTGCTCCAGGCCCGGTGTGCTGGACACGCGCCACAATTCCCGGTGCCCGCTTTGAACCAGGCGCAGCGGATGGTTGGGCCTCACCTTGGTCCAGCCGCCTGTTAGTCTCCACCAGCTCGGTCACCCGGCCCAGCGCTTCAACGAGTTCCACCGTCCTCTCCTCCAGCTTCTGGCAGACCTGCACGTCACGCGGGAGGGCATGGACTTTGTAGTCCCTGCCTGTCTGGCAGGGAGCCACGGCAGCGGGACCCACTAGTGGGGGTGAGCCCAGAGATGGAGGACCCTCGTTCAGCTCAACCCTGTTCTCCACCTTTCCCACCTGGGTAGGACTGTTGGGGAGGGGGTCCAGGAGCCCCCTGCTATGGAGGGAAAAAGAGGGGATCCACCCTCCGTGCACCCCGCCCCTTTCCTTGGAGGGGGGGAACCTTCCAGTGTCTGGAGGTCCCAGTTCTGCAGAGTGGCTGATGGGCCAGAATTGAGGGAGCAGCTCAAAGGATACAGAGAGGGGGTCCTCGGCTTACGACCAGAGTAGAGCCCGATTTCTGTTGCTAACCGAGACAATCGTTAAGGGAGTTTTTGCTCCGTTTTACGGCCTTTCCTGCCACAGTCAAGTGAATCACTGCAATTGTTAAGTTAGCCGCATGGTCGTTAAGTGAATCTGGCTTCCCCCGGGGGCTTTGCTTGTCAGAAGCTCTCAAAAGGGGATCACGGAATCCCCGCCAACCAGGGATGCTGCAACCGTCAGAAATACGAGCCAGTTGCCAAGCGGCTGAATTTTGATCATGGGGATGCCGCAGCAGTCGTAAGTGTGAGGAGTGGCCGTGTCACTTTTTCCAGCACCTTCATAACTTTGAACCTGAAACTTTTGCCGAAGGGTGAAGCTTTAAGGCCGAAGAAAGCCAGAGGAAGCGGGGGGGGGGGGGGGGGGGGACACACCTGGAAGGATGGAGTTTTGGGGAAACTGCATCTCATCCTTTGCAACCAGAGGTGTGTTGGCCCGCAATGCGGCTCAGTCCTCGATTTACAACAGTTTGTTTAGCGACCGTTGAAAGTTACGTTGACACTGACAAAAGTGAGTTATGTCCGTTTTTCACACTTACGACGGTTCCTGCGTCTCCAGGGTCAGGTGATCCCCTTTTGCAACCTTTGACGAGCAGAGTCAATAGGGGAAGCCAGACTCACTGAACAACCGGGTGACTGGCTTAACAACTGCAGCGATTCACTTAACAACTGCGGCAAGAAAGGTCGCAAAACGGGGCAAAACTCACTTAACAAATGCCTCGCTCAGCAAGAGTAATTTTGGGCTCAATTGTGGTCGTAGGTCGAGGACCACCTCTGGCACACTGCCCCCATAAGAAGTGGGGGGGAATAATGGGTCTCTCAACGACTGGAGCAGCCCCCCCACTCTTCCAGCCCCCCCTCCAGGAAGAAGCCTTGCCTCTTGGTGCCGGGCGCTCTCAGTCCGGGCAGCCTCCACCTCCTCCGCCATCTTCCGGTGGGCCACCAGGCATCTGGCCACGGCGCTGCGGCAGCCCTGGTACTGTGGGGGAAGACCGAGAAGCCCCCCGTCAGCGCAGGGAGGCTCCGGCAGGAGGGGTGGGGGTCGGGGTCAGCAGGCAGCACTCACGTCCAGCCGCATCTGTGCCCAGTCGGCCTGCAGGGCTGTGGCCAGGCTGTCCCCTTGGGCCACGTGGCGGCCGCATTCCAGCAGGAGGTCCTCCTGCAAAAAGGGTGGGGGGCAGAGAAAGCGGCAGCCATTGGAGGCAGTGGGCAAATCCCCCTGGCCCGGCCTGAGACGCAGCCCTCCCCGTCCCCCCACCTTGTGCGCCGTCGCCTCCTGCAGCAGGACCCACAAGCGCCGTCGCGACTCTGCGCTCAGCTCCAGGGTGCGGATCTTGGCGGAGGCGCTGGCCTGCAGAGACTCCAGGACCAAGGTGGCCTGCGGGGAAAGCGGGGGTGGGTGGGTGGGTGCTCAGGTCTCCCCCCAAGCAGCTCTTCCCCCAGTGACCAGGCCGGCCCACAGGGTGCGACGCAGGCAGTCCTCGACTTACGAGCACAATTTTTGTTGCTCAGTGAGTTTTGGTCCATTTTACGACCTCCCTTGCCGCCGCCGTTAAGTGAACCAGCGCGGTTGTTAAGCAGCTAACACGGCTGTTAATTGAATTCGGCCTCCCCCGCTGGCTTCGCTCGTCAGGAATTTGCAAAAGCCAATCAGAGGACGCTGTGACCGTCTTAAATACGAGCCGGTTGCCAAGCGCCTGAGTTTTGATCAGATGACCACGGGGATGCCGGAACGGTCGCTAAGTGCGAAAAGGCCACTTGTTCCGGTGACCATGCAACTTTGGTCACTAAACGAACCATTGTAAGTCGAGGACTACCTGTACAGGCACGGTCCTGGGTGAGCAAATTGGCAGCCAGGGATGGAAGCCTCCCCCCGGTGCAATCCTGCCCCCCGTTGCCCGTGCCCAGCATTCCCAGCCAGCCCCCCCTCGCAGGGGGCTTTGGGCAGGAAGAGGGCTGGGGGCGCCTGGCTGGCATCTTGCCAGCTTCCAAGCAGGCTCAGCTTTTTCTGGGGGGGGGGGGGGGGAAAGAGACCCACGCCCATCTTTCCTACCGCCTCCTTGGCCTTCAGGGCGGCCTGCAGCTCCCCGGCCGCAGTCCGCTGCTCCTGGTTCCACCGCTGGACCTGGGCCCGGGCCCGAACCAGCAGCCGGCCCAGTTGCCTCTGCTGCAGGAGAGGGAGGGGGGGGGGGGTTAGCCAGGGCAGGCAGGACAAGAGGGGGAGGGAGGGAAGGAGGGGAAAGAATGGAAGAATGGAGTACAAGAGAGGAAGGGAGGACAAGAGAGGAAGGGAGGGAGGAAGGCAAAGAGGGGAAGGAAGGATGGAGGAAGGGAAGAAAAGAAATGAGAGGAAGGGAGGGACAAAGGAGAGGGAGGGAGAGAGAAAAAAAGAAAATAGAGAGAGAGGGGAGGGAGGGAAGAAAGGGAAGGAGAAAGGCAGAAGGGGAAGGAAAGAAGAGAGGAAGGGAGCGAGGGAGGGGGGATGGAAGAAAGGGTGAAAGAGGGAGATGAGAAAGGCAGAAGGAAAGAAGGGAGGGGAGGAAAGGCCCCCCCCCAGGGATGCTCACCTGCTCCTGGAGTGACCGCTGGTCGTCCTGGAGGTGCTGGAAGGAGGCCTCCACGCTGGCCTGGAGCTGCCTGGAGTCGGAGGCCCACGCTCTCTGCCGAGGGGAAGGGCACTGGCTGGGCAGGGCAGGGGGAGGAAGGGGCCCACCGGGTATTCGCCCCCGCTGACCCCCCCCCAGCCTGGCACCCTCCAGGCTTGGGAGAGTCCGGCAATCCTGGCCGTAGCCGCCCTCCGGCCGGGGAAAGGGAGGCTGCAGCAGACTCAGGCCAGGCGCCAGGAAGGGGAACCTGGACCTTCGGACACCCCCCCTGCCCCCCCTCCCCGACTCCCAGCAGCAGAGGGGGGAGCCTGCAGCAGATGCTGCCCTTCTTGTCTTAAGGAGGGGGTCAGAGACCCCTGGGGAGGGGTGCGGGGGTCTCCCGCGTCTTCCTTAGGAAGCGGCCAGATCAAAACCAACATCGTTTGCCAAAAGAGGATCTTTCTAAAATTTAAGACAATGTCGTTTTCCTCATTTTTGTCTATTTCAAAAATAAAATATGATTTTTCCATTAAAAAATATGGATCTATCTATCTAACGCAGGGGTCCCCAACCGTGGCCCCTTTATGACTGGTGGACTTCAACTCCCAGAATTCCTCAGCCAGCTTTGCAAAGCTGGCTGAGGAATTCTGGGAGTTGAAGTCCACCAGTCATAAAGGGGCCACAGTTGGGGACCCCTGATCTAATGGGTTTAATACTGTTATTTTTCCGTGATGCAATAGATACATACGCCCACTTCATTTTTTAATACAGTAAATACCAATTCACCAATATCCAAATTCTGCCCGTCTTTCTGGGGTCCTCCCGATAGAATTTGTAAAAATGGGAACGGGCTCTACGAGAAAAACGTTTTAAGGGACCCCTCCTCAGGCCCCCTCTTTCCCTGCAGGGCCCAATTTCATTCCCCCGTGAGGCTTTCCTGACACCCAAAGGCCAATTTCACATGCCACAAAGCATTCTGCAAAGTCCTCGACTTACGACGGAAACGGAGCCTGCCCCACTACGGCTGTAAAGTGGGTCACCCATGTGACCGATCTGATTTTTACCACCTTCCCTGCGGCAGGAGCTAAGCCAACGGGTGGTCACAGAGCAAACACGGCGGTCGTTAAGTGAGCCAAATGGTCAGCTAGCGGCTGGTGTTGCCAAATATCGAGAAATAAATGCCGATTTTTTTTTCAGCCACACCGGTGGAAAACCTGGTTGGGGTTGCTGCTGAGTGGCTGGCATGAGGTCACGTGACCTGGGTGTGTGTGTGTGGTCAGCCACAGTGTGACTTCAGCACCAGGTTGCAAGTGCTATGCAGTGTCCTCACAACGTTTCCTTTAGTAACCGTTCAAAGTCACAGCAGCACATTTAATTACGGCAGCAAGACTTTTAGTAGGTCAATATTGGAAGAAGGAAGAACTGCCGACTATAGAAGAGTGGACTTTGAAAGTTTCTAACTTGGCGGAAATGGCAAAGATTTCGGCATATTTGAATGAACAATCGCAACAGAGATATATTGTGGAATGGAGAAGATGGATTGATTATATCCAGAATAAATATGGGACTAAAAAGTTTCATTTAGCATTTGAATAAGTATCGATGTGATATTTAAATTGCTTGTAGTCATTTTATAAGAGTTAAAGTGCGATAGTTAATAGTTTATTGTTGTTTGCATAAGGTAGATTATGATTGTTTTTACTTTTATACCTTGTATTTAGCTCTGGGAAGTCGGGGAGGGGGGAGGGGGAGGGGAGGGAGGTGTTGGGGAGGGTTGGGGAGAGGGGAGGGGGTTGGGAGGGGTTTTGTTTTGTTAAAAATAAAATGTACTGTAAAACTTTTCAATTAAAAAAAAAGTCACAGCAGCATTGAAAAGAGCGCGTTATGGCCTGTTTTTCGCCTTTACGACCATTGTAGCATGACAGGTGATCAAACCTTGGACTGCTTAGAAGCTGACTTATACTTATGACGGTCGCAGAGTCCTGGGCGTCCCACTTAGGCGACCTTGTGTCAAGTAAAATCAATGGGGAAGTCAAACTCACTTAACGACCGTGTGACAAAAACTGCTAGCTAGAAGTCATGGTGTATCATCTCCCTGGGGATACACGCAGTCCTCAACTTGTCGTAAATTGAGGACTGCCTGTATCCCCAGGGAGATGCAGTGACTTCAAACGGTTGCCAAGTGACCAGCCGTAAATAGAGGACCACTTGGCAGAGGGTTTGTGTCTCCGACTTCCCACCCAAGCTGAGAGAGAACAGGGGAGGTGAGGCACCCGCCCCCCCCGAGCCCCCTCCCCAGAGGGAGCAAGACTTGCCATCTCCTCGCTGGCGCCCTCCAGCCGCTGGGCCAGGCCCTGCCGGGTCTGCTGGCTCTCCTGCAGGGACTGGAACCGCAGCCGCAGCTCCTGGTAGAGGTCGTGGTAGAGTTGCTCCTCCTGCCAAGGGAGAATAGTTGGAAGGGGCCTCGGAGGCCTTCTAGTCTAGCCCCCTGCTCAAACAAGAGACCCGAGACCGGGGGTGGGGAACCTTGGCTCTTTTATGAGTGATGGATTTCAACTCCCAGAATTCCTGAGCCAGCCACACTGAGCCTAAATGCTGGCTCAGGAATTCTGGGAGTTGGAGTCCACCAGTCATGAAGGGCTCCATAGTTCCGCCATGCTGGCCCAGGAATTCTGGAAGTTGGAGTCCAAAAGTCATAAACCGCTGGGTGAGATCATCCGTGGTTTTGGAGTTGGGTATCATCAATATGCTGATGATACCCAACTTTTTATTTCGACCCCAAACCACCCCAGTGATGCCCTCGCTGTGATGTCCCGTTGCCTGAAGGCGGTTCGGGTCTGGATGGGGAGGAACAGGCTTCGACTCAACCCTGACAAGACTGAGTGGCTGTTCGTGCCGGCATCCCGGGACATTCAAAATGTTCCATCTCTTTCTATGGGGGGTGAGCTCTTACCCCCCGTGGATAGGGCTCGCAACTTGGGAGTCCTCCTAGATTCACAACTCACTTTGGAGGATCATATAGTGGCTGTGACTAGGGGGGCTTTTGCCCAGGTTCGCCTGGTGCGCCAGTTGCGGCCCTATCTGGACCGAGATGCCCTGTGTACGGTCACTCATGCGCTTGTGACCTCTCGCCTAGACTACTGTAATGCTCTCTACATGGGGCTTCCCTTGAAGACCACTCGGAGGCTCCAACTGGTACAGAATGCGGCCGCGAGAGTTGTCTTGGGAGTTTCCCGGTACTCCCATGTTACACCTTTGCTCCGCGAGCTGCATTGGTTGCCAGTTGTCTTCCGGGTGAGGTTCAAGGTCTTGGTTATGATCTTTAAGTCCTTACATGGCATGGGTCCGGGTTACCTCGGGGACCACCTGCTGCCGGCGTCAACTCCCCTCCGCCCTGTGCGTTCCTACAGAGAGGGCCTCCTCAGGGTGCCTCCGGTAAGGGAATGCCGACTGGTGGCCCCCAGGGGGAGGGCCTTCTCTGTGGGGGCTCCGGCATTATGGAACCAACTGCCGGTTGAGCTCCGGATGGCATCGGACCTCCGATCCTTCCGTCGCGGGTTGAAGACCCATTTGTTCGAGTTAGCTGGTCTGGCCTAAAGGGGTATTTGGGTTTTTAATTGGTTTTTTATTCACTATTGTTATATTTTAATTTGGGCATGGTTTAATTTTCTTTTAATTTTTGTATACTTATTTATATATGCCCTGTGAACCGCCCTGAGTCCCTTAGGGAGAAGAGCGGTATAGAAATAAAATAAAATAAATAAATAAATAAAGAGCCAAGGTTCCCCACCCCTGCCCTAGACCACTCAGAATATCAGGCTATCGCGGGGTGCCTGTTCCTCCCCACCGGAGTGGTACCCATTTATCTACTCGCAGTTGCATGCTTTCGAATTACTGAGTAGGCAAGGAAAGGGCGCTCAGGCCGTTACGTGGCACTCAGGTCTTGAACCCGGGCTGTCCCATCCCGGCAGGTCACGCTGCCCTCCCACCCCACCCACCCCCCGCTTACCTCATTGGACTCGGAGGTGGGGGTCTGGGTGGCCGCGTCCCTCTGGTCCGCTGGCCCCACCAGGGCTGCCGGGGGCCGGAAGTCCTGGGCGGCCCGGATCTGGTGCGAAAGGGCTTCCATGATGATCAGGGTGCTCTGCAGGCGCCCCTCCAGCTCCGCCCGGGAGAGGCCGCTCAGCTGATCCCGGGAACAGCTGGGGAGACAGGAGCCCCCCCTCAGTCCCAGGCAGGGCAGCAGGGCTCCCCCAGGAGCGATGGCTCTGCCAGGCCTCGGATTGTTAGGACAGGTCCCTGGGTCTCGCATTTCCAATTTAACCCTCAGTTTTGGGGTTCCCCCCATCCATGTTCTGCCCCGGAGCCCCCACACTTGGCTCTTAGCCAAGATAAAGGTAGACCAGGGGGGTTGCTGGCTGAATCCTTTCCCACCAGCCCTCATCTCTCACGCTAGGTTAGTCTAGTCTTCCTCCACTGTGGCCCCTTTAAGAGGAGTGGACTTCAACTCCCAGAATTCCCCAGCCAGCTATCCATCTTAAAGATGTATTCTTGAGAAATACTGCCCGAGTCTCTTTGCAAAAACAAAACCCAGGTTATGGGCTGTTGCCACCGCCTGAGTTGCAAGAGTTATTGCTGCAGGGCGAGAGTGTGGAGAAAGGGAGGGCTGGCTTGGTCTGGTGGTGAAGGTGTTGGGCCACAGACCAGGAGACGGTGAGTTCTAGTTCTGCCTTAGGCGAGAAAAGCTAGCTGGGTGATTTGGGGCCAAGCAGGAGACAGTGAGTTCTAGTCCCGCCTTAGGCAGGAAAAGCGATAGGGTGACACTGGGCCAGTCCCTCTTCCGTGGACATTAACCCACCTCACAGGGTTGTTGTTGTTGTGGGAAAAACAGGAGGATTACCAGAGTTACTTGTCAAGTAATAAACATGGGAGGAAAAACAAGTAAATAAGTAAAATGTTAAAAGCGCTCTGGAATGTCCGGGGCTTCCCCACCACACAACCAGGCCCAGTTTGAGTGCTGTTGCCCCCCACCCACTCCTCACCCCCTCTTCTCCCTTTCCCCAAACTCCCAGCAAGAGCGACAATGGGAGAAAGTGGCCTGGCTGCCTCGGTTACCCTCCTGGCCGCAGCCTTGAAGGGCCTGGGGAGGTATGGGGGGGGGTCCCTCTGCCCCAGGCTCTTCCAGCAAACTCACTGCCAGAGAAGGGAGTCGGTTTCGGCTGTGCTGTCGGTGGTGGAGGCCTTCACTGCAGGGGAGGTGTTAACGCCAGCTTCCCGGAAGCTGAGCTGGGAGGTCCAGGCAGCTGCAGACGCCAGAGAGACGGGGGTGACGCTGGTGCCCTGATTTTTGCGTGGGAGGTTGCCAGAGCGGCTGCAGGCTTGGGCACAGGTGGGGCAGGCAAGGCTGGGGCTGCCCCTCTTGGGGACTGGCCAAGAGGGGTCCGTCCCTGCTGGAGACACCCCGAGTCCATCGTCCAGGATGCTCAGAGGAGACCCCCAGAGGCCGTGGCACACGCAGCTTGCCAGGGAGATGTGGGCAGTGCCCGGGTCCTGGCACAGGACAGGCAACTCCTGGCCCTCAGGGGAGGCCGTGGCATCAGCCTCCGGGGCAGCCGAGCCAGGTAAGGGGGCCGGGCTCGGCTCCGAGGGGGTCTTTGCCCCCAAGTCCTGGCAGCTCAGGTGGGTTGCCCAGGCTCCCGCAGACGTCTCCGAGACGGGCGTGCTGGTACGGTGGCCCTGCAGCAAGGCTGGAGCCAGGCAGGGGCTCCCGTGAGACCCCGGGGCAGCAGGGCTGGCAGTGGCCCCCGGCTCAAGGGTCCGGGTGCCCCCCTCTTCCTCCTCCTGGGGGGCCCCGACTGGGAGGCCGCGGCGGAGGTCGGCGAGCATGGGCGAAGCGGGCAGGAGCTGCTCCAGCCAGTCCAGGGGGGCCGTCCAGGAGATGGTGCCCGGTGCGGGTGATGCGTTGGGCCCATCCTGGGCAGAGGAAGCCGCTGGGTCCTGAGGTCAAACGGGGGGAGTTTAAATGGTGGGGGGGAGACACACTCCAACTGCCATTGCAGAGGGAACAGAGCCCAGAGCGGGAGGCTGGCCAGGGCCCCTCCCTGACTCGGCAGGGGGCCTTGGCTTACAGCACAGTCTGGCTCGGGAGGAGGGGCCAGAAGGACCCAAAGCAGGTTAGGTGCCCAGAGTTTCTAGTCCTCAAGACTTTCCGCCCGCCTCCCCTCCCCCGGACTCTCAACCCGGGGCCCGTTTCACGCTTTCCCCAGAACTCCCGGGGAAGAGAAGCCTCCGCGCGGCTTCGTTTCTTGCCCCGACACGGAAGTCAGCTAAACACGCGTCCCCTCCCCAGGGAACGCCCCGACTGAGACTCTCCAAACAGCAGCTTCCACCGCAGGGAGGACGAGACAGGCAGCCCCCGCTGCAAAAAGCCTCTGGGGAGGATGGGCCTTGCAGTCCAGCCCCTCGGAAGCCCCCTCCCCCGCGCCCGCACCCACCTGGAGCCCCGACTCGGCCATGCCGGGGAGACTCGCCGCCGCCGCCGCGGGTTTTTTTTTTTGAATGAAACCGCCGCCGCGCGTCCTCCGATTGGTCGCGTGACGTCATCGGCGGCGGGAGGGGGGAACGGGCCCTCCGCCAAGCCACGCCCAGCGGCCCTCTTCCAGGACGCTGATTGGCGGGGATGCCACAGCTCGCGCGCGTCTCTCCCTGCTTCCCCCCTCCCGTTTCCGAGTCGTGGGAATACTCCGACAAGGGTCTTGTGGCTCCCGACGGTCAGGAGTAAACGTTATTTTCCCGCAGCAGAAAGGATGGTTGCCCGGGTCTAGTAGTAGTGAAGGTCGAGGAGTTTAGAATTTGTAGATAAAATTATTTGATAAGCGTTTAGTTTTTAACTATAATCTTGTAACGTGGGAATCGAACGAAGAAGCTTGCCGGGGAAACCAGATGTATGTAACTCATTAACCACAATATAAAGGGCTCTCTGTGGGTGCTGCCACCCAGAAGAGGGGATTGACTTACTCTCCAGAGCACATGAAGGCAGGAGAAGGAGTAACGGATAAAAGACATTAAAGAGAGATCCAGACTGGAAACAATTTCGTGGTAGTGAGAACAATTGATCGGCGGAGCTGCTGGCCTCCCACGAGCTCCATCGCTGCAAGGTTTTCAAAAATAAGACTAGACAACCATTTGACTGGGATGTTACAGAGCCGTGTTCCTCCACCCTGGCGGTTTGAAGAGGGGTAGACTTCAACTCCCAGAATTCCCAATGGGGAAGTCCACCCCTCTTCAAACCGCCAGGGTGGAGGAACACTAGCATTATACGGCTTGCAGAGAGAGTAAAGAGATCAGACGGGTTCCTGACCTACTTGAGAACTGCCTCCAGAGGTGGTGAATGCTCCAACACTGGAGGTTTTTAAGAAGAGACTGGACAGCCATTTGCCTGAAATGGTAGGTTGGACTAGATGACCTCCAAGGTCCCTTCCAACTTTATATTATTATTATTATTATTAAACTTTCCCATACAAAAGGTAGAGGAGCGAACTAAAGGAAAAGCTACACTGAGCCAGAACTGGAGGCCGTATTCCAAGTGTGGCCTTACCAAGGCGTTGTAAAGTGGTATTAACACTTCGTGTGATCTTGATTCTATGCCTCTGTTTATGCAACCCAGGATTGTGTTGGCTTTTTTGGCTGCTGCTGCACACGGTTGGCTCATGGTCAAGTGATCGTCCACTAGGACTCCAAGGTCCCTCGCACAGTTCCTGTTTTTAAGCCAAGTCTCACCCAATCTGTATTTGTGCCTTTGGTTTTTCCTGCCTAAGTGTAAGACTTCCCTTTTCTCCATGTTTAAACTCATTTTGTTGGATAGGGCCCATTGTTCAAGTTGGCCAAGATCTTTTTGGATCCTGAGCTTGTCTTCTGGGGTGTTGGCTACTCCTGCCAGTTTGGTGTCATCTGCAAATTTGATGAGTTCCCCTTCAATTCCCTGATCTAAGTCATTGATGGAGATGTTGAAGACTCCTGGGCCTAAGTCGCAACCTTGTGGTACCCCACTGCTTACTTCTCTCCGTGTGGATGTAGTGCCCTTGAGGACTACTCGTTGAGTAAGGCTTGTCAGCCAGCTACAGATCCATCTGGTGGTGATGCTGTGTAGCCCACATTTTTCTATCCTATCAAGGTCGAGCAGCCCAAAGACAAATTGTCCCTGGCCACAAGGACCCCAGACTGGAACAGGGACCCCGAGGCCTCAAGCGTTTTTGATACTTTCACTGGAGCAGGGATAGGCCACCTTGGCTCTTTTATGACTGGTGGACTTCAACTCCCAGAATTCCTGAGCCAGCCTGGCTCAGCTTGGAAACCTCTCCCTTTTCCCTCAGCGTGGCTGGCTCAGGAATTCTGGGAGTTGAAGTCCACCAGTCATAAAAGAGCCAAGGTGGCCTACCCCCCGGGATAGGGACTCCTGTGCACACCCAGATCTTGCGTGGGTTTGACTGATGGGCCGAGCCAACATTTAGTCGCCTTTCAAACCTCGGAAATCAGCAGAAACGAAAGAGAGGAGATGTCTGCGGGACTTCTCCATCCTCCAGGTCTCACGTATGTCCCCAAGGTGCTTTTTTTCCAAAAAGCAACTGGACTTTGGTTGTTTTCCTTGAAAATGTTTCGCTTCTTATCTAAGAAGCCTCTTCAGTTCTGACTGAATAGTGGGGAAGGGAAGGGGTTGTATTCTTTGCAATCGATCTGAGTTACCCGTCTTGTCCAGAGAAAGACAAAGGGGTCTTTCAGTCACCGTGCTACTCGTTTCCGCTGGGCGCCTCCGTTTCCTTTCGCTGTGGGCTCCTAAGTCAATAGTGCATTTTGGCGTAACATTCTTCTTTCCCTCCTGCTTTCCTTAATGGCTCTTCCATGGGCATGTTTAATACGATGGGATGTTAATATTTAGTTTAACTCATGGGGCACATTTTCTAGAGCACCTGAAGGCAGGATAGGAAGCAACAGATGGAAATTCATCAAGGAGTGTCAGGACCCACCCCAACCCACATCTTAGGAAGGAAAGAACTCTTGAACCAGAAATTGTCCAAAAGGAGCTTTTACTAAAACATGTTTGGAGGTGGAAATACTAGACAGGATCTGAAACCGTGTTACAGTTTGGTACTTTTAAAGAGTCCCCGGTTGAACCCCCTCCCTCCAAGCCATCTGGTTTGTCCCAGAGAGAAGCAACCTAGCACTAAGGAGAAACTTCCTGACAGTGGGGACAATTAACCAGTGGAACTCCTGGCCTCCAGAAGTTGTGGGTGCTCCATCACTGGAGGTTTTTATGAACCACCATTTGTCTGAGATGATATATATAGTCTCCTGCCTGAACAGGGGGTTGGACTAGAAAACCTCCAAGGTCCCTTCCAACTCTGTTATTCTGTTATGTCTGGTTACCGGTTGTCCTCCGGGTGAGATTTAAGGTGCTGGTTCTTACCTATAAAGCCCTACATGGCTTAGGCCCGGGATATTTGCAGGACCGTCTGCTGCCGGGAACGACCTCCCATCACCTGGTGCGCTCACACAGGGAGGGCCTCCTCAGGGTGCTGTCAGCCAGACAATGTCGGCTGGCGACCCCCAAGGGCAGGGCCTTCTCTGTGGGGGCACCTGCCCTTTGGAATCAACTTCCCCTTGAGCTCCGGATGGCCCCGGATCTCCGGTCCTTTCGCCACGGCCTTAAAACATTTCCCTTCCATCAGGCTGACCTGGACTGATGATAG
Organism: Vipera ursinii; assembly: GCF_947247035.1. Classification (NCBI taxonomy): domain Eukaryota; kingdom Metazoa; phylum Chordata; class Lepidosauria; order Squamata; family Viperidae; genus Vipera; species Vipera ursinii. The sequence goes on along the minus strand of NC_139512.1, from coordinate 358,928,363 downwards.
GGATTTTTAAATAGAATATTTTTAATATTTTATCATTGGGGCTTGTTAGTTTAATCTTTTTTAACATTTGTATTATTGTGTTTTATTGTTGTTAGCCGCCCTGAGTCCTTCGGGAGATAGGGCGGCATATAAGTCCCCAAAATAAATAAATAATATTTTTTCTTCTTTTTTTCTGCCAAACTCAGAATAAAAGGGAAAGGGTCAGCTTTTGTCCCGGTTCCCCTCTTTGGAGACAGAACACTTTTAGTTGAAACGCTGTGATAAAATTTTTAAATGATCTTCCGAGTCAGTGACTCATTGGAGCGAGTGGACAGAGAAGGAATCTGAAGGCAGCTATGTGGACTTCAACTCCCAGAATTCCTCAGCCTCCCGGGAATTCTGGGAGTCGGTCCACAGGTGGTAAAGTTGCCATGTTCCCCTCCCTGGCCTTAGGGCAACTTAGGTCCATAAACGTTTGGCTTGAAGGTGTCCCTCTGCGCTAGGGAAGACAGGAGGTAGCAAGCAACACCTGTAGGAAATTCTTTTATTGCTCTCAATTAACAGGAAATATATATATAAATATGTGCTAACCTAGAACACAAGAACATGACTGGAAGGAAAATGCAAAAAACTGAATGCTAAAGAGAAACTTTGCTCAGAGGATCAGACTGCTCAGAATTCAGCAAGAGTCTCTTATAAGCAACATAGGCAGGAATTAGAGTAGGGGGTTTACAACCTTGGGGGATTTAAGACCTGTGGACTACAACTCCCAGAATTCCCCAGCCAACTTTGCTGGCTGGGGAATTCTGGGCACTGTAGTCCACAGGTCTTAAATCCCCCAAGGTGGGACGGAAAGCCTGGATTAGAAGCAGCTCTTTATTGTGTAAACCCTGAGTAGCCCCACCATACCCTGAACCATGTCCCCCCCCTCCCCAGAGGAGCAAGCAGGGACCCCTGCAGAGGCCCCCCAAAGAGATTCCCAGGGCGAGACGGAGGGCGAAGCCCCCCTGCGGGGGAGGGAGGCAGTCTGCAGCTGGAAAAGTCTGAACCAGTAGATAGTCCTCGACTTACGACACAATTTAGCCCAAAGTTCCTGTTGCCGAGCAAGGCAGACCTTGTGAGTTTTGCCCCATTTTACGTCCTTTCTTGCCGTAGTCGTTATGTGGATCCCTGCAGTTGTTAGGAACACAGACGTTAAGGGAATCCGGCTCGCCTCATTGACTTTGCCGGTCACCAAAGGGGATCAAGTGAATAGAATATAGAATAGAATCGAATTACAGGATAGGATAGAATGGAATAGAAAATATGGAATAGAATGGAATGGAATAGAATAGAATAGAAGGGAATAGAATAGAAATACAGAATAGAATAGAATACAGAAATAGAATATAGAACAGAACAGAATAAGCTGGAAGGGACCTTGGAGGTCTTCTAGTCCAGCCCCCTGCTCAAGCAGGAGAACCTATACCGTCTCAGACAGGTGAGTAGGAGTCCGTTGCCCAGCATCTCAATTTACATCACGTAACCGCAGGGATCGTAAGTGTGGAAACCGGTCCTAAGTCGCTTTTTTTTAGTGCTGCTGTAACTTCGAGAGGTCACTAAGTGAATGGCTGTAAGACGAGGACTGCCTGTAGTAATGATATCCAAACTGGGGGAAGAACAGAACATTCCCACCCTGTGGGCTGCTCTCGGCCCATCCCGCTCTGCAAATCTGCCTCTTCTGACTCCCAGCCTTGCTGGTCCTCAAACCCACATCCGGCCTGCCTTCCCGAAGCACCACGAGGGCTGGGCAGGGCAGGGGTGCAAGGAAGCCAGTGCCCAGGTCCTGCGGGTGGCAACGGGCACCCGCCTTGGAGATCTACGGTGGGGTTTTGGCCTGAGGATCCACACCAGGAAGTGCCTGCCAAGAGCCCCTCCTGGGCACCGCTGGGGGGCTGCACCCCTCGGGCCCTGGGGAATGCTGGTCACAGGTCACCCCAGGTCACAGTCGAACTCCAGGAAGGCGGCAGCGTCCGCTGGGGGGCTCTTGAGTTGCTGCCAGCCCAGGGCAAATTCTGCCGGTTGCTTCCTGAGGATGTCGGCGTCGAAGCTCATGCCGTGGAAGAAGAGGTGGGCCCGGAAGTGGTGGAGGCGGCAGGGCCGGCGCGGAGGGTCCTGGCACAGGAGCTGGGGGGAGGAGAAAGAGGGAGCGGGGTTGACTTGACAAGCACCTGGATGATGCTTTTCAGATGTGGGCCTTCCCCAATCCTGGGGGCTCGAGTTGGCACTTCCTCCGACTCATTGGTGTTGGAATAGAATAAAATAGAACAGAAATAAAACAGAATTACCACAGAATAGAATAGAATGGGAACAGAATATAGAATAGAATAGAACAGAAAATAGAATAGAATAGGATGCTGGAAGGGACCTTGGAGGTCTTCTAGTCCAGCCCCCTGCTCAAGCAGGAGAACCTGTACCATTTCAGATAAGTGGACAAGGACTCGCAGAGCCCCCCTTGCAGAACTCTCTGTAAGCAGGAAAACCCAGATCTTGCTCCATAGATTCTGGGGGGGGGGGCTTCCACGGAAGGGGGTGCAAATGGGTTGGGGGGGCAGGAGAGGGTCGTAAACTCACCTCGCTGAGCAGGAGACGGAGGCCGCAGCTGAGCCCGGCCGGGATGGCATACGCGCTGCGCTTCACGCTCCGCAGCATGGCCACGTGGTCCCGCTCTGGGGGGACAGGGAACTGGGGAGGCAAAGACCCCATTCACCCCACGCCTCTTTGGCTGCTGAGCCCCCTCACAAGTGGGCAGCAACCGCAGACCCTTCCCCTCGACTCCAAGGAAGAGAACCGCGGGTCAGCCGGGCAGAATTGTAAAATAGCAGCAGCGCTCCGGGTTACATACCGCCTCCCAGTGCTTGACAGCCCCCTCTAAGCGGTTTACAGCATCAGCCTCTTGCCCCCAACAATCGGGGTCCTCAGTTTACCGACCTCAGAAGGACGGAAGGCTGAGTCAACCTCGAGCCGGTCAGGATCGAACTGCTGGCAGCGGGCAAAGTTTGCCTGGGATGCTGCGTTCTAACCATTGCGACACCAAAGGTGGCACTGGCGCCAAAGAGGCTTAAACAAGCCAGAGTGGAACCGTGATGGCTTAGTGGAGCTCAGACCCTGAATCCCTCTCTGTCTCTTTGGCACTTATCCTAGAAACCTAGGGCTGGAGGGGATCTTGGAGGTCATCTAGCCCTACCCCCCGCCCAAGGTAGATCAGAGTCCTCATTCAACCCCAGACAAACAGTTGTCTGATCCTGGAAACCTTCAGCGATCCAGCCTGGCCGGCTGCTGGTGGAGGCAGGTTCTTGGGGTACCAAGGGACCCCCGTCTTTCTCCTTACCTGCCCAGTGGCCATCGCAAACAGCAGCACCCCCAGGGACCACCAGTCGGCGCTGTGAGCGTACGGACCGCCTCTCAGCACTTCTGGGGCTGCCCCAAAGGAAGAGCAGAGGGTCACTGATCTCCTCTGCCTGGCTGACCCCCCCTTCCCCCCGCAGCCTCCCCCTCTCCCCCCTTACCCATGTACTGGAGGGTCCCGCAGATGGTGAAGGCTCGCTGGCCCCAGGGCAGGTGCCGCGAGAGGCCAAAATCAGCCAGCTTCAGGTGACCTGGGCCAGGTGGGGCATAAAGCAAAGAGAGATCCTGAATCTAGAGCAAACAAGGTAGTCCCCGACTTACAACTGCAATTTATGTTGCTAAGCGAGACATTGGTTGAGTTTTCCCCATTTCACGACCTTTCTTGCCACAGTCCTTAGGTGACTCAGTGCAGTCGTTAAGTGGGTCACACGGTTGTTAAGGGAATCCGTCTCCCCCCATCGAGCTTGCTGGTCAGAAGGTTGCAAAAGGGGAATCACAGGACCCCGGGACGCTGCGACCGTCGTAAATGTGAGTCAACTGCTAAAGCGCTTGACTTTGGATCACGTGACCAGGAGGAGGGTGCAACGGCCGTAACAGTGAAAAACGGTCCTAAGTCCCTTTTTTCACCGCTGTCGTAACTTTGAACGGTCACTAAATGAACTGTTGTAAGTCAAGGACTACCTGTGGGGCAGCTTGACTTCAACTCCCAGAATTCCTGAGCCTTCAAGTGATGACGTTAATAGAGCCCGCCCACGATAGTCGCAAGTCAGAACAGTATTAAAATTTTATAACGTTAAAATTTGAAGCAAACGTTAAGCAAACGCTGCGTCGTTAAGCGAACCATCGGGCACCGCTTTGCCAAAAAACAGAAGGAACGGCCGGTTTTCAGCAAAACGGTCGTCAAATGGGGTCACGGGAGCGTCCGACACATGGTCACGTGACCGCAGAGGGAGTCTGGCTATCAGACCTTTGGGGCTGGGTCATGAATCCGCTTTTTTTGGGGGGGGGGAGTGTTGTAACTTTGAACGTTTGCTGGGGTCTCTCTGAATGGGCTGGACCAGGAATTCTGGGAGTTGAAGTCCACAGGTGGTCAAGTTGCCCATAGCTGCCCAGCCCTGGTCCGGAGGCTCCTGGGCGAAGGGGGAGCCGTCCTTTTGCCTCCCTGCATGGGGGGAAAAGTCTCAGAGCATCCAGCCTGGGTCGGGTAACAGCTGGTTAAACAGCTGGTTCAGGACTGGACCCTCTCAGCCTCACGGGGACCAGCCTTCCCAGCTGCCTGGAGGGGCGTTCCACTCACTGCCCGTCCCTGCAGCCGAGTCAGATCTCCAGCAGCCCCTTTCTGCGGCCCCGAATGAGGCCCCGAGGCCAGCCCAGAGGGGAGGGCGCCTGTCTGGCGATGGGTCGGTGGGGAGAGTGAGGAAGACCCCTCCCCTCCTCCTCTTCCCCCTCCCACACTCACCTTGTTCATCTAAAAGGATGTTTTCCATCTGCAAAGAAAGCAAAATAAATAAATAAATAAAGCGTTCAGATGAAGCGACAGAGGCCAGATTCACTGACTGCTGCCCCACGTCTGCCGTGTGGGGCCAAGAGTTAAGCAAAGGTGGGGGGGGGCTCGCTCGGCTAAGGGTCTTCCAGCATGGAGGACAACTGTTTGCAGACATTTGAGAAAGAATCAGCTTGCACTGCCCACTCCCTGGGCCCCCACTCGGGGAAATGAGGCAAGGGTCCCATACCTTGATGTCCCGGTGAATGACACCCTGCTGGTGAAGATAGGCTGCAAAAGAAAAGAGCGTCAATAAAGGAGAATATTTGTAGCTCAGGGTGGAACTGGGGGCTCCCTCAGCTGGCTGGTTTTTCTTGCAGGCGCTTCCTGACCCTACTAGGTAATGTCTTCAGTGCTACAAGGCGGGGGGGGGGGGTTGCGGAGAGAGGAGGAGGACTGTGGGGTCCTTGATGCCCTCTGAGCTGGGTTGTTTTCTTGCAGACGTTTCACGACCGAACTAGTTAACGTCCTCAGTGTTAGAAAGGAGGGGGATTTGACCTCAATTTACCACTCCTTACTAGCAAGATGATGATGTTACCTAGTTGGGTCATGAAACGTCAGCAAGGAAACCCACCCAGCTGAGAGAGCAGGAAAGGAAAGGAAAGGGCTCCCGAGAAACCTCCATAAGCCCAGCCTCTTCCAGAAGTGGGGAGAGTGCGGTTCCACTTCAAAAGTCACAGCATTGCCAGGGTCCCATGATCTAAATTTGTGTGCCGGGCCAAACGGCAGGTGTGTTTGTGACACTTGCGGCACCTGGACTCACCTGGTGGACCTCTGCAGCCTTCCCAGCCAGCTTCCCACGTGCAGCACAGCCCGTTCAAAGTTAATGCTGCATGAGGTCGCTTAACAACTGCGGCAAAAGAGGTCGCAAAACGGGGCAAAACTCACTTAGCAACGGTCTCACCTAGCAGCGGGAATTTGGGGCTTCAGCCAAGGACCAGCTGCACATCATCACATTACAAAAATGTGGTTGAGACTTTGGAAGAAGTGCAAAGAAGAGCCACTAAGAGGATCCAAGGCCTGGAGACTAAAACATACGAAGAACGGCTGCGGGACTTGGCTTTGGCCAGTCTGGGGAAAAGAAGGACCGGGGGGGGGGGACATGAGAGCAGCGTTACAGTATTTGAGGGTCTGCCACCAAGAAGAGCGAGTCAAATTATTCTCCAAAAAAGCCTGAAGGCAGGACGAGAAAAAGATGGATGGAAACAAACGAAGGAGTGAAGCGACCTGGCATTAAGGAGAAACTTCCTAACAGTGAGGACAATTAACCAGTGGAACAGCTGGCCACCAGAAGTTTTGGGCCTCTCATCACTGGAGGTTTTATGAAAAGACTGGACAGCCATTTGTCTGAAATGGGTTAGGGTCTTCTGTTTGAACAGGGGGCTGGACTAGAAGACCTCCAAGGTCCCTTCCAGCTCCATTCTGATTCATCTTGCGATTAATTTATACTCACCTTAAGCGTGGCTGCACTTTTTGAGTTTTATTGCCTGGGGTGCGCTTAATTACAATAAAAGGTTTGTGACACGTGTAGATCAGCGTTTCCCAACCTTAGGAACTTGAAGATGCGTGGACTTCAACTCCCAGAATTCCCCAGCCAGCTATGCTGGCTGGGGAATTCTGGGAGTTGAAGTCCACGCATCTTCAAGTTCCTAAGGTTGGGAAACGCTGGTGTAGATAACCGACATAAAAGTAAAGACACAGGGCTGAGGTCTCTGGCAGGCCCAGGAGATAATCTCAGGGGGGGGGGTGTCTTAGCAATGCAGCGCCCAGAGCAGCCCCTCACTCACCCAACACCAGCACCAGCTCCGTGGCAAAGAGTCGGACGGCCCCTTCGGCCAGGGGTCCGCACGACTTCCAGAGCGTGAACAGATCCCCAGAGCTGCAGTAGCTGCACACTGGAAGGGATGGGGGAGAGGGGGGGGGAGGGAGAAAAAAGACCCATCGTTCAAGAGGCCTGGCAGCTAATCCTGCTTCTCCCCCCCTCCCATTACCCCCCCACCCCCCCACCCCAATTGCAAAGGCTGAAGGACAATCCGCAGACTGGAGACTGCCTGGGATTGGCCAAAGGGTGGGGGGAAAGGAGATTTATGGCTGCAGAAGTCGGGAAATCTCTTATCATCCCGACGGGGAGGGGGGATTGGAGTAAGCTGTGGAAAGAGGGGGGGCACACAGGAGGAGAGGAAGGGGGGGTGTCTCTAGGCTACGTAAGCCCACCGGGCAGATGCTCACTCACTAATGAAGAGATAATGTTTTCCCTGCCAGCTGTCCCCTAAACAGTGGAGGAACGGATGGCGCACCTGCCTCTGGGGAGGAAGAGAAACGGGGTCAGAACAAGCCAGCTTGGGGGGGTTCATTATCTGGGGGGTGGGGGCGTGTAGAATCAGGCTAGGGAACTTAAAAAGAAAGCACCACCCACAAAAAAAAAAAACAACAAAACAGGACCACCCAGCCAAGTAATAAAAGCCAGAGTTACGTGGCTTCAAGACCCTCGGTAGACGTCTAGGACAGTTTCCGGGGTGGGGGGTTTCCGGGGTGGGAGACGGGCTTCCTTTCCTTCCCTACCCCCCAGCTGTGTATTGTGTGAAAAAGAGGGGTGTCCAAGCTTGGCAACTTTTTAAGACTTCAATTCCCAGAATTCGCCAGCCAGCTAGACCAGGGGGAGTCCAAACGTGGCAACTTGAAGACCTGTGGACTTCAACTCCCAGAATTCCCCAGCCAGCGGAGCTGGCTGGGGAATTCTGGGAGTTGCAGCCCACAGGTCTTCAAGTTGCTAAGGTTGGACACACACACACACACATACATTTCCAAAATGAAACGAGAAAGACCTTTAGGAACCACTGGATTTAACATCTGCAACAGGGACCAGTTTAAAATTCATGGTGCTTTTTTTTTAAGCTGGTTGTATTTAAGCAGCCCCCACAAACACCCCCTCCCCTTCAAGCCGTGCATCACTGGGGCAGGGACAGAGTCCATGGGGCACTGCCATTAGAACCAGCGCCTCCAAGAGTAACTGGCGAGGTCCTGAGTGGCCTTTGGCGGTTCATAAAGTCCGGCATTTATTTTTAAACTTGTTTCCTCTGCTCTAATCGAATCATTGCAGCCTGCTGGGTGTATTTAAATCAAGATGGGAAATGGGAGTCTTAGTTCCTGCGCCTGGCATTCCCACGCGCTGCACCTGCCTTTGTCGCCACCCGACGGAGTCGCTTTTCAGAGTGATGTCGAGGCGATATAAGTTTAATAAATACAGCAAATAAAGATAAAAGCTATCAAATAATAAAGCATCATTGATTAGTGATTGATTTCAAAGTAATTTCTAGTGCTGCCTTAGGCATGACCGCCAGCTGGGTGACTTTGTGCCAATCAGTAAGGGACGGCGAGTTCTAGTTCCGCCTTAGGCATGGCCGCCAGTTGGGTGACTTTGGCCAATCACCAGGAGATGGTGAGTTCTAGTCCCACCTTAGACATGAAAGCCGGCCGGGTGACTTTGGGGCCCATCCTGTCTTGGGCGTGAAAGCTGGCTGGGTGACCTGCTCTGTCCAGCCCACCTCGTAAGGTTGTTGTGATGGGGAAAATAGAAGGAGGAAGGAATATTAGGCATTTTTGCTACCTTGAGTTACTTCTAAAATAAAGGTGGGATAAACGTGTAATGAACGTATAATAATAAACTCCAATGGCCTCTTACAACAGCCCTGTCAGGTAAGGGCAAATGATATTCCCCACCTTGCCAACTGGGTCACAGTGTAGTATATGCGGAACAGCCTAGGATCTCCTGCTTGTGCAGGGGGTTGGACTAGACGACCCCCGAGGTCCCTTCCAAGCCTATTCTTCTATTATAGTTGAAATGCTCAGCCCAGCATTGCTGATGGAGATTCTCAGGGGCTTTGATATCACCGGCTGAGGTGACCTGTCCCCTGTGGCCCCTCCCCAGGAAATAACAGCAGCCAGCCCCCCCCAGAAGGCCCTCACCTTGGAAGAGAGCTCAGCCTTACCTGGATGCTGACCTCCTCCTTGCATTGCCTCAGGCTGTCCCTGCGAATCACCTCCACTTTGGGCACCACCTGGGGGAGACACATGGGGGGGTGATGAAAGGGGCCTGGGGGCTCTAACCGGGGGTGGGGGGGTGGGAGAGGGAGGCTCACCTTCAGCGCAAAGACCTTCGCCTGAGAGCAGTCCAGCACTTTGAGGACGGTCCCAAAGGCGCCCTTGGCCAGGAAGCCCAGAATCTGGCAAGAGAGAGAGAGGGGGGGGCAAAGGGGTGATGGCGCAGCCCCCACCCCACCAGACCCCTCCCCGTCTCCTGAGGCTGCAAGCCCGGCACCCACCTTGAGTTGCTGCTGCTGCAAGGGAGGCTGGACAGGGAACTCTGGCAGGAAGAGCGAGGCGTGGGGGGCCGTGGGGCAGTCGGCACCCCCCTGGGCCCGCTCCAGCTTCGGGGGGCTTCGGGCTGCCAAGGCCTGCTCCAGACCCAGCAGGGTCCCACCGAGGTGGGAGAGGAGGCGTTTCCAGCTCCGCGCCCACAAAGCCTCGGGCAGGGCGTCCGTGCCGTGGCCCTGCGGGGGGGACGGGACAGGGGTGCCTGATGGACTTTGGCGGGACCCCCAACCAGGCTCCGCGGGCCAGAAAGAACCTCCAAGGAAAGATGTCCCCCCACCCCAATCCTGCTCTCGCCCTGCTCCTCCTTTCACTGGCCGTCATGTGTTGGATTTTGCATTAAGTTACGTTTTCAATTTATCTAGATCAGCGTTTCCTAACCTTAGGAACTTGAAGATGCATGGACTTCAACTCCCAGAATTCCCCAGCCAGCTATGCTGGCTGGGGAATTCTGGGAGTTGAAGTCCACGCATCTTCAAGTTCCTAAGGTTGGGAAACGCTGATATAGCTAGCTTCATTTTTTGTAGGGTTGCAAAACGCCGAGATTTACCTCGAACTGAGACGCGCAGCGCAAAATCGGAGGAGCGACGGAGCGGCTTGCTCTGTGCAAAGCCGGGAGGACTACAATTCCCATCCTCTCCCCCCCCCGAGCCCGTCCGGGTCCCCTTCCCAGCTGGGCCGCCTCTCGCAGAGGGAAGCCCCCCGCCCCGGTCATCCGGGCGAGCCCTCCGGAGACCCCCCCTTGCGGGGCTCCCCCTCCCCGCCCGGCCGCCCCTCCCCACGGGGGCAGCTGCGACCCTCGCCCCATCTGGGGGGGCAGAAGGGGGACGCCCTCACCCGCAAGCGCTGGGGGGAGCCCCGCTCGGCCGGCTCCCCGGCGGGGTTGCTGCCCGCGGCCCCCATGGCGGCTGCGTCCGGCGGGCGCCCTCGGAGGAGCGGAGGCCCCGCGGTAATCCCGCTTACGTAACGCCCCGCCCCTTATGCAAAACCCGGTGGGCCCGCCCCGTCGGCTGGGAGGCCCCGCCCCTGCTCGGCATTCAAGACCTTCCCGCCCTGGGAAAAATCCACCCGGGAGGCGTGGCTCGCGCCGGATTGGCTGCGAGAAGCCGAGCCACGCCCCCTCCCGCATCAGACGCCGGCCCCCGCCCCGCCTCTCGATGGCAAGCGGGCGCCCGCGGGCGCGGACTCGGCCGCTCGGACTACAAGGGCTTTGGCCGGGGCTGATGGGACCCGCAGTCCCACATCCGGATGGCTCGGCTGGAGAGTTGCAAAGGCACCTCCGGTAGGAAAGTTACAAGCCTCATCCAGGCGGCGTCCGGTGGCCGTCCTGCGGAGAGAGAAACTGCCAGGGTAGCTCAGGGCTGGAATGAGGGTCCCGGGTGCCCTCCTTGCAGACGTTGCAAGACCCAGCTAGGGAACATCACCAGTGTTCCAAGGTTGAAAGAGAGAGGGAGAAAGAAGAAAGAGGAGGGGAGAAAGGAACCCCCCAAACCCTGGGGGGGGGCGGAGGAGCGGGCCCTCCCTTAAGTGAACCCACTTGAGCCTTTGGGGTCCCCCGCGAGGGCCCGTCTGCATGGCTGGCCTCATCCGTTGGTTCTCCCAGCAGGCCGAGCGAAGGAGACGGAGGCACAAAGCCCCTTCCCGGCCGGGGTCCCCCTTCAGCCCCGAGGGGGCCGCCAAGTGGGCGGCGGGGCTTCCTTTGCTTTTATGCATGCAGTCCTCAATTTACCACCACGAGCCCAAAATTTATGTCCTTAAGTGAAACATTGGTTGAGTTTTGCCCCGTTGTATGACCTTCCTTGCCAGTTGTTAAGTGAATCACTGCAGCTGTTAAATTAGCAATATGGTCGCTAAGTGAATCTGACTTGATTTTGCTTGTCAGAACGGCACAAAAAGGGATCACGTGACACACACGCACCGCCCCAGACACTGCGACCGTCATAACTAGGAACCAGTTGCCAAGCGTCCAAATTTTGACCAGGTAACCCTAGGGAGGCTTCAATGGTCGTAAGTGTGAGAAAGGGTCACAGGTCACTTTTTTCAATGACCTTGTAACTTTGAACGGTCAGTAAACGAACAGTCGTAAGTCCCAGACCGCCTGTACTGGAGGCGCCTATTTTTGGGACACCCCGCAGCAGTCGTGAATGAGTGTGTTTGTGTGTGTGTGTGGGGGGGGTGTGTCTGGCTGAAGGGCCCAGAAGCCCCCCCCAGGACCCCCCACGGCTGCAGGAGGAGGGCGAGCGAGTCCCGGGGGGGGGGTTAGGGGGAGGACGGCAATCACCACAAGAGGCGGCTGGCTCCAAATGATAAACTCTGTTATTTAAACTCTCCCCCCTTCCCCTTCCCCTCCCCCCCCAGAGCGAGGAGGCCGGGGGCAGCCGGGCCTTCCGAAGGCATCTGGCTCCCTCCGTCTCAGTCCAGCGGCCGGAGGGAGGCCGGGCTCCGCAGGCGGTCCCAGCGGCCTCATTTGCGCCGGCTGAAGAGCGACTTCTTGCCCGGGTTCTTCTCGCCCACGCTCAGCCCGATCAGCAGCCGGGCCTTCTCGTCCTCCTCCTGCTGCTGGACCGGCCCCTCCAGCTTGCTCTCCGGCCTGGACCGCGACTCCGAGCCGGCCGCCGGCTTCAGACGCAGCTTCTCTTTGATGACCTGGTGGGGAGGGAGAGAGGAAAGAAGGAAGAAGGAGGGACGGAGGAAGGGAGGAATGGAGCTTAGTCCCAGGGGTCTGGCTTTCACCCACTTTCTCCCCACCCCAGGTGATGCATCTCCCATAATCCCCAGCGAGAAGTTTCCGGGACCAGAGCTGGCATCCAGACTGCCATCCCTGCGAAGCTTGCCAGGTGCCAGGGGGGGGCAGTGCCAGAGGGCGCTCCTCCTGTCCCAGACACAAGTCCATGCCCGGCCTGGAGGATGGGCTTTGTGGCCCCCCCCCCGCGCCCCCTGCTCTGAGCCCCCTCCCTCCCCCTTACCTGGGCCACCAGGGCCTTGCGGCTGTCCCGCTTCACCGCCATCGCAAAGTCCAGCCACGTCCAGGTGTTGTTGTGGTACTCGAGACACGGCAGCACCAGGTTGAGTTCCCCCCAGTCCACGCTGTTCTTCTCTCCCTGTGGCCACGGGGGGGGATTCAGAAACCAGAAGCCCCCCTCTTCCCTAGCAGCCCCCACCCCAACCACAGTCGTTTCCCAACGAAAGCAGTCCTGTGGAACTCACTGCCACAAGAAGGGGTGAGGGAGGAGGATCCCGATGGCCCAACGCCCCACCGGGGCCCTCCGACAAGCAGACCCCCCCACCCCGACTGCCTCCCCCACGAACCTTGTAGCTGACGCAGAGGGGCACCTGGGGGATCTTGATGTAGATGAAGGAGTTGTTCATGGCCGCCCGCTCCTTCATCTTGTCAATGTCGTCCACCGGGTACTGGGGGGGAGGTGGGGACGGCAACCATTACAGCCAGCCCGGCAGCCCTGCCAGGCCCCCCTCACCCCACACGACGTTTCCTCAGGGGGACCTGACGCTGCACGGAGACCCCAAGCCAGGCCGTGACCACAGACCATGATATAGGCAGTCCTCAACTTACAACGGTTCATTTAGCGACCGTTCCAAGTTACAACGGCACTGAAAAATAGTGACTTAGGGCTGTTTTTCACACTTATGACCGTTGCAGCGTCCTCATGATCATGTCATCAAAATTCAGCCGCTTGTCCACTGACTCACATTTGTGACGGTTGCGGCGTCCCGGGGAGATATTTATTTATTTATTTGATTTTATATACTGCCCTATTCCCGAAGGACTCAGGGCGGTTTACAGGGCGAATTAAAACAATACAAATAAATACAATTAAAATAGAATTAAATTAAGACTAGCCCACAATTAAAACAAATTAAAATTTAAAATTTAAAGTTAAATTAAAACCCCCTCAGTCCAGGCCAGAAAGATCAAATAACCAAGTTTTCAGGTCACGTGATCCCCTTTTGCGACCTTCTGACAAGCAAAGTCAATGTGGAGGCCGGATTCACTTAACAACCGTGTTGCTAACTTGGCAACTGCAGTGATTCACTTAACAACGGTGGCAAGGAAGGTCGTAAAAGGGGGCAAAATTCACTTAACGACTGTCTCTCTTAGCCACAGAAATTCTGGGCTCATCTGTGGTCGTAAGTTGAAGAGTACTCTTATAGTAGTGCAAGAGTAGGCAACCTGGGCTCTTTTATGACTGGTGGACTTCAACTCCCAGAATTCCTGAGCCAGCCACGCTGAGGGGAAAGGGGGAGGTTTCCAAGCTGAGCCATGCTGGCTCAGGAATTCTGGGAGTTGAAGTCCACCAGTCATAAAAGAGCCACGGTTGCCTAACCCTGTAGTAGTAAGTTTTAGAACGAATGGATGGACAGACAGGGCAGCCTCCTCAGGTCCGAGCGAAGGGCAGCCTTGTCTGAGAAATCAGCCCTTGCCAGGCTCAGCCCAGTTCCTTCTCTCCCCCTCTGGACATCTCCATGGGAAGGTCACCTTGCATGGTGGCCCTCCCAACACCCCTGCGAGGCAGGATGGGCTGGAGAGCGACTGCCCAAAAGCACCCAGGAGCATCCGTGGCTAAGGAGGGGCCGCCTCAGCTCCCCCCTTTCCCCCCCCAGTGGCCTCCACGTGCCTCTCCCTCTGGGGCACTTTCAGAGGGGCTCCAGGAAAAGGTGAGGACAGCGATGGACTCTAAGGAAGCAAGACCCTGCCCCCCCTCAACCCCCCTCTGAACACAAAGTCCTCCGGGATGCTTTGCTCGGCCAGGAAGCAAGTCTCAGGCAGAAGCAGTTCTGTATGACCCCCCTCCCATCTTGGTCAGGGTGCCTACCTCGGGTGTTTTGCGGAAGGAGCGCCTGACCCCCGATGTCCGGTTTAGCCCTTGACCCATGCCTTTCCCGGAGCCCAGCGAGTCTTCGGAGACCATCAGCTGTCGCGGCTTGACCACCGGCATCCCTGCATCCAGGAGAAAAACTCTCAAGACGGGGCGACCCGAACTTGCGGGTAGCCTCACTTTGCAATGAACAAGGACGTGCGTTCCATTTCCCAGCTACTACAATTGTCGGCCAAGCCAGGACAAAAACAGCCAGAGAAAGGATTGAAGCCTGAGAAATGGGTCCCTTGTCAGTTGATAGGAGGGCTGATTTACCACCAGCTTAATTGGCGCTTGGGAGCCGAGGGAGCAACAGCAGAAGGAAACAATGACTAACGACTTAATAGATGATCACCCACACTCTTCCTAATTAAAATCCATACACAACAAGGCACCATTAATGTAGAACAGCCCAGTGCACGCATTCTGGAGAGGGAGAGAAGTTCCTCGAGGACGGGGGCTTTGGCACGAGTCTGAACGCTCGGAAGGCTAAATTCCTGGCCCTGGTGACCGACCCAGATTGGATCCTGCAACCTTATCCTGGGACACGCAGAGTTGCTTCCGTTCACGTCAAAAAATTCAGCCCCCGGAGCCCTCCCCTCCCCAGGAGGGAGCTAGGAAGTGTTCACAGAGGCGCAGGCAGCCTCCTTCGGGGGGGGGTGGCCCATCACGCTCACCCGTGGTGACCAGCTTGGACTTGTCCTCTTCGTCGCCCACCTCCTCTTCCTCCACGTTGCGTCCGGGGAAGAAGAACCCCATCATGCGGTGGAAGAACTGATGCGTCAGCTGGATGGTCAGCGGCACCACGTTGATCTGCCCGGGGGGGGGAATGGAGATTAGGCTCCCCACGTGCAAAAGGGGCGGGGGGGGCAGATTGGCCCTTGTGCCCAGCCCTGCTCACCTCAAAGTGTTCCTTGATGGAAATGCCGCCCACCGGCGGCCGGACCTTGCTGAAAATCCGCAGGGCCAGCTGGCGCCCCGACTGGCAGGCGCTCTGGGGACGGAGAACCACCTGCAGTGGCGGGGGGGAGGGAACATACCAGGCTTCAAAATCCCCGTCAGCACGGGGGAAGTGTGTCAAGAGGGGGTCTAGGACAACGCTTGCAGGGCAAAACCTCCCCCTTTGGCAGGGGTCCCTCCTCTGAGTTGGCTGTTCGGCCCCCGGACGTTTCGTTTACCAAACTAGGTAACCGCTTCATCGGGGTTTGGGGGGGTGAAGCGTCTTGTTCGTTTATGTAGATCCTGAGTGGTGGGTCAGTCTTGTGAGTGGTTGAATCACGAGACCGATTGGGTCACAAGGCTGACTGACACTTCCTTCCAATAAGGAGAAGCATCCTTCAAATCACGCGAAGTATTATTGCCGCTTTATAAAGCCCCTAGTAAGGCCACACTTGGAATGCTGCAGCCAGTTGTGGTCACCGTATCGCAAAAAAGATGTTGAGAGTTTGGAAAAAGTTCAGAGAAGAGCAGCTAAGATGATCCAAGACCTGGAGACTCAAACATATGAAAAAAGGCTGCGGGATTTGGGTTTGGCTAGTCTAAAGAAAAGAAGAAACAGGGGCGACATGATAGCACCGTTCCAGTATTTGGGGGGGGGGGCTGCCACAAGGCAGAGGGGGTCACATTAACCTCCAAAGCACCAGAGGGCAGGACGAGAAACAATGGTTGGAAACTGATCAAGGAGAGAAGCAACCTGGAATTAAGGAGAAACTTTCCGAGGACAATTAACCAGTGGAACAGCTGGCCACCAGAAGCGGTGGATGCTCCGTCACTGGAGGTTTTTAAGAAGAGGTTGGACGGTCCCTTGTCTGAGATGGTATAGGTTCTCCTGCTCAAGCAGGGGGCTGGAATAGAAGACCTCCATGGTCCCTTCCAGCTCTATTTATTCCTATTTCTATTATTTCTGTACCAAACAACCGACGACAGAACTGAGAGAATCTCGTCACCAGCTGACTTCCGCACCTCACAGGAAGCAGTCAGAAGCCGCAAGAGCGGAATCAGCCTTGTGACTCAACCAGTCCGGAGACCAACTGACCACCCACGAACAAGAGGCTTCACCCCAAAAACCCCACTGAAGAGGTTACCTGATTTGCTCACAAACCAGCCAGCTTGGAGAAGGAAGCCCTGCCTGCCAAGAGCCAAAACTACAAACAGTCTCAACAACCTCCAAGACTTGCACCAATATCCAAGAAATGGAGAAAGAGAATCAAGAAAGAAAGGGGGGGCGGGGGGTGGGGGCGGAACAAAATAAAATGTGAACGACAAAAAAACTAAAATAACTTTTTCATTATTTTGAATAATTAAATCGAACGGTTGAATCGTCTCGCGGCGAGTCTGCAGCGGGGAGACGCCCCATTCCGGTCTGGGGTCGTCTCGCAGCTCTGCGGGAGAGATCCCTCGGCTCTCATCCCCCCCCCAGGGGCCAAGCTGGGATGGGGTGGGGAAGAGGGCTGGCCACCCACCTTGTAGATGGCGTTGGGCAGGAGATTGTTCATGGTCACCCAGCCCAGCTCCAGCAGATGCTCGGCTGTGTCGTCCGACTTGTTTATCTGCAAGACGCCGGAGCGGTCAGCAGCGGCTGCAGGCAGGCCAGGCCTGGCTCGGCCCCGCTGCCCGGACCCCCGGCCAGCCCCACCTTGCTGTAGAGGAAGCGCTGCAGCTCCACCTCGGCGATGCCCAACTGCCCGTCCTCTTCCGTCAGGCGCCAGCGAGCCTGCGCGAAGTAGAACTCGGTCCGTCGGGCCACGCTGACGTCCTCCAGCTGCTTGCGCAGCTCCATTTTGTTGGCCCTCTGCAGCTGGAACTCCTTAAAGCACCTGGCCAAAGGGACAGAGGCAGTCCCGGACTTAGAAGCGTTCGTTTAGCGACCGTTCGAAGCTGCCAGGGCACTGAAAGAAGTGACTTAGGCCCCTTTTTCACACTTTATGGCCGTCGCAGAATCACGTGATCAAAGTTCAGAGGCTTGGCGACTGGTTCCTATTTACGACGGCCGTAGCGCCTCTGGGGTCACGTGACCCGCCTTCGCGACCTTCTGACGAGCGAAGTCCAGGGGGGGAAGCTGTCTTGACTTCAGAACCGTGTTACCGGTTGAACTACTGCAGTGATTCCCTCAACAAGCGCGGAAAGTCGTGAAACGGGGCCAAACTCACTTCGCAAATGTTTCGCTCGGCAACATCACTTTTGGGCTCAATTATAGTCGTAACCCGGGGACCACCTGCGCATCCCAGCTCACTCCAACACAGGGCCGTCTCTCCCTGGAGAACAGACGCCGCCCGCCGCCCCCCACCCCTTGGGCAGGCGGGTGGGTGGGCTTCCTCTAGCTCCCCCAGGGGGCTAGGCAGCCCCCCTCCTTTGGCCAGAGCGCCCCCCCGCCCCCCCCATACCTGATCAGGATGTTCAGGTCCTCGCTCTCCTGCTGCAGGGTGGCCTTCTCCTGGCTCAGCTGCTGCTGCAGCTTCTGATTGTGGTCAAGCAGCGCCTCGTTGCGCCCGTCGTCCTGCAGGGACTGGGGAGAGAGGAGGGGGTCAGGCAGAGGCCCCAGGCCTCAGAGGGAGCGCCCTCCCCCCCGCCACAGGCCGGCCCCAGATGCACCCACCTTCATGACCGAGTACATTTGCCTCTCCAGCAGCCGGATCTGGGCCACGTGCTGCCGGACGGCCTCCTGCAGGTGGAGGATGCTGCTGCGCTGCTCCTCGGGGTGGCTGGAGATCTCCAGCTGGAAACGGACCCGCTGCTTCTTCTCGCTGTGCTCCTGCGCGGGGCCAGGGAGCGGGAGGAGGGAGGAAAAGACAGGGTTGGGGGCCAGGGAGAGCCAAGACACACACACACACACACCCCTTGGTCAGTTTTTAAGCTGCTCAGAGGCCGGATTGGGTCAGTGGGAATTGTGGAGGGTAGAAAAGACCCCGCCCCTCCGGGACTGGCAAAGAGAGGGGGAGACGCTGCTCACACACGACCCCTGGCAACCCAAAGGGCAGCTGGAGAATCCAGATCAAACTCCGGGTTCATTCCATCTCCGGAAATCTTACTCTTTATTGAATACACTGCATGGTAGCGTCAAAGCAAAACTCACTCTGAGGTTCCAACCCCAATCCATAAACAATAATTTTCCTAGCCACCCCCCCGCCCCCCAATCTAACATAGTCTCTATAAACAAATTCGCTTTGTTACGGGAACCGTCTGCTTCAAATCCACACCTGTTATCGTGTCCTTGAAAAGGTTTCAGGCTTTCATGGTCCAGCTGAATCATAGAAGTTTCGTTTCTCCCTCTAACCCACTTGAAAGGAACAAACCGCCCCCCCCCCTTAATCTAAAGGCAAATTGAAATGCAGAGGCACGTAACTGCCAAACTTTTATCCCTGACCGAAGCAACCAGAACAGCCCTGACAAGGGGTCACCCAGGTTTTCTTTATCGCTGATACTACCAGAATCTCACCTGACTGTCTTCTCTTGGGAAATGGCAGATTGAGACCCCAGGCTCTGACCTCAAGCGTTTCCTCCCCCAAACGGGGTCTAAGCCGGAATGTCTTTTAACCCCGGTCCCCATCGGAATGGGGAGAACTCACCGCAGCCGACTCGCCGCTAACAACTCGCTGTGGGACAATTCAACTGAATTATTTCATATTTTAATTTTTGCCATCCGCATTTCATTCTTTCCCTCCTTTTTCATCCTTTCTTTAATGATTCTATTCCACCATTTCTTCAATGTTAGTGTAACTCGTCCCATGGCGGGTTGGCCCACAGTGTGTTGACTGCGGTGAGGGGTCTAGGAGAATTTATCGAGGCACGGCCAACTTCTTGTAGGACAACTCACTGTGGGACAAGAGTCACACTAAGATCCAAAAAATGGTGGAATAGAATCGTTAAAGAAAGGATGAAAAAGAAGACACAGAATGAAATGGGAACAAAAATATTTTTTAAAATTTACTTTAAATAATTAAATTGAATTGTTGAATTGTCCCGTGGCAAGTCGGCCATGGACAAGGGTGGGCAACCTTGGCTCTTTTAGGACGTGGACTTTAGTTCCCAGAAGTCCTGATCCAGCCATGCTGAGCCTGAATGCTGGCTCAGGAATTCTGGGAGTTGAAGTCCGCAAGTCATCAAGGGGGGCATAGTTCCCCCATGCTGGCCCAGGAATTCTGGGAGTTGAAGTCCACGAGTCATCCACAAACCATCCCGGGTAAGCACTGGAGGAAAATGGCCGCTCACAAGTGCAAAACTTCTCAAGAGGCACCTGAACTGCCCAACACGGCCGCCCCCTCGGCCCCCCAGCCCTCCCAGTCACCTTCCGCTTGGGCTCCACGTGCAGCAGGAGGTTGTTGACGATGTCGAGGATCATGGCGTACTGAGCTGGGTTGGTGGAAATCTCCAGGTCGTGGTGGATCAGCGTGAAGGTGTCCACGGCCCCTGCATGGACACGAGAACCACAGAGCTGGAAGGGACCTCGGAGGTCCTCTAGTCCAGCCCCCCGCTGGAGCAGGAGACCCTGAACCATTTCAGACAGATTGCTCTCCAGTCTCTTCTTGACAGAGGGAAGCCTGGCTGAGGAATTCTGGGAGTTGAAGTCCAGAAGTCCTAAAAGGGCCAAGTTGGAAGACCCCTGTCTTAAAGCATCCTGGCTGAGGAATTCTGGGAGTTGAAGTCCACAAGTCCTAAAAGGGCCGAGTTTGAAGACCCCTGGATTAATTGTTCTCATTGTCAGGATATTTTCTCGTTGCTTCCTGTCTTGCCTTCTGGTGCTTTGGAGAAAAGGTTGTTCCCCCCCACTCTTCTTTGGGGCAGCCCCTCAAATACTGCAACATTGCTCTGCCCCCCCTTAATCCTTCTCTTCATCAGACTGGACAACCCGAATTCCAGCTTCCCGTCTTCCCTCGCTGCGTCTTATCTCGCTGCGATGAGGGAGGCGAGGTGTAATTACTTCTCCACCCTCATTGCGTCCGCAGATAATCGCCCGGCCGCCCTGTTTAGGGTGACTCGCTCCCTTCTTAATCAGGAGGTGAGGGAGGATCCCTTGCAGGGTCGTGCCGAGGAATTTAGTCAACATCTGTCGGATAAAATCGCTCGGATTCGGACCGGTTTGGACTCCAGCTGGGTAGAGTCTGGCGATCAGGACGCGGGCGGTCTTGTCAATGTTATCTGGGAAGAGTTTGATTCTGTGACCCCTGATGAAGTGGACAGGATTATGGGGAAGCTGAGTTCCACCACATGTTTATTGGACCCGTGCCCTTCTTGGCTGGTTTATGCAGCTAGGGAGAGGACACGAGGCTGGCTCCAGGCGGTCATATCTGCTTCTTTGAGTGAGGGTTATTTCCCCACCGTCTTGAAAGAGGCGGTGGTGAGACCTCTCCTCAAGAAGCCTGTCCTGGACCCAGCTGTATTGAACAACTTTCGCCCAGTCTCCAACCTTCGCTTTCTTGCGAAGGTTGTTGAGAGTGTGGTGGCGCATCAGCTCCCTCTGGTCCTGGATGAAGCGGATTATCTGGACCCTTACCAATCGGGTTTCAGGCCCGGGCACAGCACGGAGACGGCATTGGTCGCTCTGGTGAATGATCTCTGGAGGGCTCGGGATAGGGGATATTCCTCTGTCCTAGTCCTATTAGACCTCTCGGCGGCTTTCGATACCATCGACCATGGTATCCTGCTGCGGCGTCTCAGGGGATTGGGAGGCACGGTTTTTCAGTGGTTCTCCTCCTATCTCCTGGGACGCTCGCAGTCGGTGTTGGCAGGGGGGCAGAGGTCGACCCCTAGGTCTCTCGTTTGTGGAGTGCCTCAGGGATCGGTCCTCTCGCCCCTCCTGTTCAACATCTATATGAAACTGCTGGGTGAGATCATTCGTGGTTTTGGAGTTGGGTATCATCAATATGCTGATGATACCCAACTTTTTATTTCGACCCCAAACCACCCCAGTGATGCCCTCGCTGTGATGTCCCGTTGCCTGAAGGCGGTTCGGGTCTGGATGGGGAGGAACAGACTTCAACTCAACCCTGACAAGACTGAGTGGCTGTGCATTCCGGCATCCCGGGACACTTGGGATGTTCCATCTCTTTCTATGGGGGGTGAGTTTTTACCCCCTGTGGATAGGGCTCCCAACTTGGGAGTCCTCCTAGATTCACGACTCACTTTGGAGGATCATATAGTGGCCGTGACTAGGGGGGCTTTTGCCCAGGTTCGCCTGGTGCGCCAGTTGCGGCCCTATCTGGACCGGGAGGCCTTATGTACGGTCACTCATGCGCTCGTGACCTCTCGCCTAGACTACTGTAATGCTCTCTACATGGGGCTTCCCTTGAAGACTACTCGGAGGCTCCAACTGGTGCAGAATTCGGCCGCGAGAGTTGTCTTGGGAGTTTCCCGGTACTCCCATGTTACACCTTTGCTCCGTGAGCTGCATTGGTTACCAGTTGTCTTCCGGGTAAGGTTCAAGGTTTTGGTTATGATCTTTAAGTCCCTACATGGCATGGGTCTGGGATACCTCGAGGACCACCTGCTGCCGGCGTCGACTCCCCTCCGCCCTGGGCGTTCCCACAGAGAGGGCCTCCTCAGGGTGCCTCCGGTCAAGGAATGTCGACTGGTGGCCCCCAGGGGGAGGGCCTTCTCTGTGGGTGCTCCGGCATTATGGAACCAACTGCCGGTTGAGCTCCGGACGGCATCAGACCTCCGATCCTTCCGTCGCGGGTTGAAGACCCATTTATTTGAACTAGCGGGTCTGGCCTGATGGGGGTATATGGGTTTTTATAGGCTTGTTATTATTTTATCATTCTTGTTTTAACTTGGGCATTGATTTAATTGTTTTTTAATTTTTGTATTGTTATTTATATATGCCCTGTGAACCGCCCTGAGTCCCTTAGGGAGAAGGGCGGTATAGAAATCTCAATAAATTAAATTAAATTAATTCCCCTGACCATCTTCCTTCACCTTCTCTGCACTCTTTCCAGAGTCTCCGCATCTTTCTTACATTACGCTGACCAAGGCTGGGTGGGGAGGTGACATGGCCCGAGAGCCCTCCCCCACCCAAGACCCTCCCCGCTGCCCACCTTCCTGCTTCTTGAGGAGGTCATCCTTTTCGGCGTTCGCGGGCAGCTCCGGCGGTTTGATCTGGGTGGCCAAGTCTGGGTTGACGTCGTGGCTGTAGCTGATGTAGTACATGCGGCAGCTGCACCGCGAAATGATGCGCTGGACCTGCTGCGTGGGTTGCACCTCGTGCGGATGGTTCCAATCTGGGGGGGTGGGGGGGAAGGAGGAGAGCAGCTGGGCCCCGGGGCCAGGTAGCCAGGACGCTCCCTACCTGAGTATCTTTGAGGACAGGATCCCAGGCCCGCCCGCTGGTCCGGAGGCATCGTGGCTGGCCTGCCGTCTCCCGCAGCAGAGCATCCCTCGGGGCACCCCCCCTCCCCCAGGCTGACCACTGACCTGTGGTGGTGCTGACCATGCCGCCCACGGCTTGCCCGCTCTCCATCAGCTCCTGCACAGAGTCCAGGCTGCGCTGGGGGTGCTCCTCAATGTTCTTGACCTGGGGGGGGGGAGGCAAAAGATGGCATCTGGTCAGCAAGGACTGGGGGGGGGGGATAAAGCTAGACTGAGCCTGGGAGGGGGAGTGCAGGATAGAGCTTGCTCTCTGTGGGCCAAGAGTTCCCAATTCAGAATAACAAGAGTCGGAAGGGACCTTGGAGGTCCTCTAGTCCAGCCCCCCGCGCAAGCAGGAGGCCCCACATCTCTTTAGACAAGTGGATGTCCAGTCTCCCCTTAAAAAGCTCCAGTGTTAGAGCACCCACACCTTCCACTGTTTAATTATGTCTAGGTCGCTTCTCTCCTTGACCAGTTTCCATCTGTTGTTTCTCGTCTTGCCTTCGGGGAGCGTTGCAGTATAGGTTGACCCCCTCCTCTTCTTTGGGGCAGCCCCTCAAATATTGAAAGACTATCAAGTCACCCCTTCTCTTCCCTAGACTGGCCATACAAATTCCAGCCGCCGTTCCTTATGTGTTTTAGCCTCCAGTCATCCCCTGATCCTCTTTGTTGCTCTTCTCTGCACTCTTTCTAGAGTCTCAACGCCTTTTTTGCATCGTGGTGACCAAAACTGGATACAGTATTCCAAGTGCGGCCTTATCCTATCCCTCTGTCGATGCAGCCCAGCACCGTGTTGGCTTTTTTGGCAGCTGTAGCACACGGCTGGCTCCTGTTTTAGGGATGGTCAACTGGGACTCCGGGGTCCCTCTCGCAGTGGCTGCTGTTGAGCCAGGAACCACAAAAAGTGGTTCAGAAAAAGCCTTATAAGGTGGTACCGAGATGCTCAAGCCAGAGGGCTAGGGTGGATGCTCAAGCATTAATGTCAACGCTGCTAACATCCAATGTTCTTGCTTGAGAAGAGATGAAGAAGCAGCTATTGCATACGTTAAACTTGTGTACTGCTATTTAAGAGACAGAGCTAAGGCTGGGAGGAGGAAGATTGTACCTCAAGGCCGTCTGAAATTAAAGAAGATAAGAACTTGGCGGAAGGGAAACTGATTCTTTAAATTAATTGGAGAACATGATTAACGACAGAATTAGAAAGGTGGAGAATTGTGTTTTACTATATTGTGCAAGGGGTGGAGATTTCAGATTCCAGCTTCCTTCCAGCAAGCATTTGCCGGTGTATTGGGCTAAATAAAGGACTTTGAAGGTAAACAAGGCCTCAGAGTCACTTGAGAAGCCCAGACGTGTCGGAAACGTGACAATTAACTTGAGATGCTCAAGCCTCCCCCCTCCCCCGCCAGCCACAGCCCAGCCTGGCTTATTCAGGGTCAGAGCCTGGTCCGTCCCCCCCCTCCGAGGGGCAGAGCCACTGGGCCGGCAAACCGGACGCCGCCTGCCCTACCTCCAGCCACAGCTGGACGTCCTCGTGGGAGGGGCTGCTCTCGGTGGTGGCGAAATACTGCATGCCGTCCAGCAAGCAAGTCCATGAGGTCTTCTGCTTGAGGGTGTCCCCGTACCAGGCCGGGTGGTGCTGGCCCTGGAGCAGCTGGGCCTTGGCGGCCGAGACGATCACGCAGCCCTCCGTCTCGGCCCCACGCAGGACCATCTGGGGAGGGCAGGCAGGGAGGGAGAAGCTATCGCCCGGTGCCGGCTGGGGGGAGGAGGTGGGGCAGCCCCCCCCCACCCCACGGGACAGTTCAGGCCAGCCTGGCACCAGGGTGGGGCTTACAGCTAGTCCTCCGCTTACAATGGTTCAGTTAGTGACCGTTCAAAGTTACGACACCACTGAGGACCATTTTTCACAGCTGTGATCTTTGCAGCATCCCTCACCCCAGTCAGGTGATCAAAATTCGGACGCTGGGCAGCTGGTTCGTATTTATGACCCGTTGCTGTGTCCCCTGGGGGGAGGGTGTCACCTGATCCCCTTTTGCGACCTTATGGCAAGCAGAGTCCGCGGGGAAGATGGATTCGCTTAACGACCGTGTGACTGACTTAACAACTGCAGCGATTCCCTTCACAATTGTGGCAAGAAAGGTCATAAAATGAGGGAAAAGTCACTTAAGAAATGTCTCGCTTAACAGAAATTTTGGCCTTGAATAGTAGTTGTAAATCGAGGATTACCTGTATTTTATTTTTTATTTTTATTGGGTTTTTCCCCCCCCTCCCATACTATGTTTTTATTGTTTTGTAAGCCACCTAAATTCTCTGCGAGAATATAGGTGGAGATATATATATATATACGCACACACACACACACACACACACACACACACACGTTTCTATGTATGTATGTATGCATATGTATACATATATACATGTTCATATATTCTAAATAAATAAACAGCTGGTGGAGCCCCACATCACCCGGGGAGGGGTGAGCCCAGTGAAGGGGGGGCAGGCAATGCTATAGGTCAGCTGGGGGTGGCAGCAATGTGGGTGGGGGGGGCAGTCAGAAATACAGGCCGGTTGCCAAGTGCCCAAATTCTGCCGGTGGGATTGCAGGAGCCTTGCAAGGGCTTGAAAAGACTGGTTTTAAGTCCGTTTTCTTCGACAGCCTCACTGCAACTTTCAACAGTCATTAACTAAACCTGGTGCACATTGGCAGCATCCCGGGGTCACGTGCCACGTTTTTTATGTTTTGGCCAGTTCCTGGTGTTTGGGG